>NW_017307545.1:435428-497320 GCF_000935625.1 Nanorana parkeri | reverse complement strand
GGGGGGGGGGGCTTGGAGTTCCTTTTTAACTGTGCATTTATTTATTAGAAATGTATATGTCTTCCAGTTACTGATTAGGTTATATTTCAGTGCAATGTTTCTTTAAACTACTAACATTATAAAATGTGTGTACAAATAGACATCTCTTGCTGGAACGCTAACAAGGAAGTCATTATAACAAGTCAATGCCAGGTGCTTCAAATGATCACCAAAAGGTAAACATTATAAAACAAAACAAATCATTATATTAGACTCGATTTTATGTGAGACTTTAGGAATCTTTCTTATCTTGAACTAATAAAACTAATGGTTAAGAAATTTCACCTAAATCAAAGGAGACGTCTCGAAGTCAAGGATTACAGGTATTATAAAACATGACTATAATGAAAATCTTACAAGTTGTCATACTAAATGTGGTAGGCCTGCTTGTGCAGCAGGTTTAGTACCAAGGCCTTTGCATCAGGCTGAGGAGGGTAGTTAGGGTCTGGAACTCACTGCCACAGGCGGTGATTTCAGCAAATAATGTGGAATTGTTCAAGAAACTTTTGGACGATTTCTTAAGGGACCGTAATATACAGGGGTACGGGTACTCCTAGAATGAGATCCTAATGGGTTGGACTTGATGGACTGGTGTCTTTGTTCAGCCTCAAATACTATGTAACTATGTAACACATTAGCCTTTCTGCGCCCACATTTTATTTACATAATCTAGCGCAATGCCCTGCAATGAGGATACATTATTAAACACCCTCCCATTTAAGCGCAAGCAGCTAAAACTCTGCATGGCTGCAAGCTCTCAGCCAAGCTGTAACTGATAACTGGTGATCACGCTGTCAGTTGGGAACCAAAGGAGTGGATCACAATCAGCTCTGACATAGCGAGCACATGAAGGCTGAAGGCTTCATTGATGAAAATGAAAGCTCTACAGCTTGATAAACACTGCCACCTTCAGGCTGTAGTGTTCATCAGTGGTGTCATTTATTAATAGTGTAACTGTCAGCATAGGATGCACTATTAATACTAATACAATAATCAAAAAGTCGAAAGAAAATGTAAAACTTTTTTATTGTTTACACTTTTGCACATTCGTCAGCCTACGATGTAAACCGATATATATGTATTTTTTTAAATAATTAAAACAGTATACTAAAAAAAACGTTCTATGTTCCCAAAAAAATATAAACATTATTTAGGTATGCAAATGAATCATAGAGTCATTGCTAAGTTAACTGACACATGCTGGCGTTGCTAAATTTGGCCTGGGCATCTAGGCATCAATGACCTCTGGTCATGAAAGGGTTAAAAGGCACAAATGAATCAGAAAATAAGTTAGAGCTGGTTTGCACCAGACCTTTCAACAAGATTACAGAATATCTCCTCCTGAACACCTTTAACTTTCCTATCAGTCAGCTGGCATTTGAGAAACCTTTCATTAGAGTGTACAGGCAAAGGTGATTTTAATCAGAAAGGGAGAGAAGTTTAGGAGCAGGGCACACTGTACCTTACGGAGTGGAGCATGTTGGAGGGTCAGGTACGTGGGTGTTTGTTTTTTTGCTTCTAACATGAATCTCAATTAGTTTGGAATGCCAGGGATGGATTTTGCTTTGGATCTTACGGAGAAATGTTCCCTTATACTTGGCTCGTCAGGGTTTACTTAGTTTGTCATTTTGGCAAACACAGTGAGGGGAATTTATCAAAACTGGCGCAGACAAAAGCTGGAGCAGATGCCCATAGCAACCAATCAACTTCTCTCTTCAGTTTGGCCAGTTAAGATTTGAAAATGAAAGAGAAAAGTTGACTGGTTGTCATGCACATCTGCTCCAGATTTTATTGCTCTAGTTTTTATAAAATCCCATCAGTGGGCTTATTCTCCTGTGTCTGAACTGCTTTTTTCCTTGAAGGAAACCTAGTAGCAAATCAGAAGCAACTCAAATACATCTAAAATACAAGTAATTTTTTTCTTTAAGTCTGAAGCCTGTCTACACTAATCCATTGGTTCTTCTATACGGGCATCAGATTCAGATTGCAGCATGTATTCAAGTACTTTGAAGGAAAGTTGCTACTAGACTGCTTCTGAGTAGGGATGCACTGATACCAATACTAGTATCGCTACCGATACCGAGGATTTGGGCGAGTACTTGTACTCGGTCAAATTCTCCCGATACTTATCCCGATACCAGAACTTCCAGTATCCGGAAGCCGGGTGGCGACTCATTACATGCTGCCCAGGTTCCTGATTGGTTGGGAAGCTGGCTAATCAGGAAGCCGGGTGGCAAGTCATTACTCACCCCCTGGCTTCCTGATTGGCCAGAAAGCAAGCTCCATGCTTCCTCCTCACCTGGTGACGAGTTAGCATGGAGCCGGCTTCCCAGCCAATCAGGAAGTCGGGCAGCATATAATGACTCGCCGCCTGACTTCCTGATTGGTCGGGAAGCTGGCCAATCAGGAAGCTGAGCAGGGAGTCATTACAAGCCACCCAACTTCCTTAATGGGACTTCGGGTAACGGTATTCGGTATCATTGAGTATGAAAAAAGAAATATCGCTACTCGTATTCGATACATAAAACTGGCATGTGCACATCCCCACTTCTGAGTTACTTTTGATCCAACGCTGGGGAGTTATTATTTCACTTTGATTTTTAAATCTGCAGGAAGGATTTAAAAGTACAGAAGCCAGAGCAACCAGGCAATTAGCATCCTTAGAAGAGGGTCATCGGTAGCAATTTTCATATATCGTCTCAGTGCAGTTTTCTTTTTTTTAAGTCCTTACCAATGCACAACATGAATATATAATGGCACCCAGGGTGTGAAATGACATAATTGCAGTACCTAAGCCTGTGGGAGACAAGTTACTGCTTATATCTTAGATTTCCTTAAGGCCATGTCAGCTCTCTTTAATACCAACCCTTTCCCTGGACAACATCCAATTTTCTTCTAAGCAATATAACTTTTTTCATGTTCTAATTTAAAAAGAACGGAAGTCGAGATATGGCTAATCAACATCTGTCTATGAAAATACCTTTGTATTGGCTAGATTTCTTGTCATTTCAAAGTCCAGCTTTAATGAAACATAAAAGCTATGTTTCTAGTAATTTCAAAGTCCAGGTATAATCAAATACAACATATTGAACACTTTTATGGCTAATGTATATGATTGTCAGTTAATGATTACTACTAACAGAAATAAATAGTGCATTGTATATGTGCCTAACAAGAAAATGACCCCTCATTGATACCACTATACTATTGTTATATACTGTATATATTCATACTCTAACAACCCGGTTTAAAGAGATACTATCACTTTGCACATTTAGGACAAAGTGATAATGTCTGTGCAAAGGTCCTCTCCCATCCCGACCCACCAAGCCAGCATTTCTATATACATCTTTCTTCTGATACAGCCAGCAATATAATCCATAATGCCCTCTACTGTTGGACGCCGGGAACAGTACTGTCACATGGGAAAAGATCACATGCTCTCCCACACCTGGAAGAATTGGCTATTGTTGCTAGCTGAAATGAAGGATGGAGTAGTAGGGGAGTCCCGAAAAGGTGAGTATTATTGAGTTGGGGACATAATAAAACATCTATGTGTGCAGTGATGAAAATATTCCATTCCATTCATTATCATCCCTTTGTTAACTCAGATTGCTCAAGTAATATTTGAATTGGATATATAAACTATAAATGTCTGCTACGTATGTTTGCCCTTAGCACAGGGAGCATGAGAGTGGCACTAGCATTTATCATGCTTATTAATCTTAATTGCCCAAATACAACTTTTATATAATTTCGCCTTATGCTTTTCAGCCAGATTAAGGAGAGTTTTTGATAAAACCTCTAAACAGAACTAAAACATTATTGGTCCTGTTTAATATAGAGTTCTTAATTCTTTAGTGCTAATTCTAATCCTTTACAGCCAAGGAAGGTGCCATCTTAGCCTCTATTTGGATTGCAATTGCCATTGTGCCACATATGTGATTAGCTATGACACCAGTCATTTAAGGGCTTGCAACTTCTGTTGACAGCTGAAACAACCACACTGGCATTCTTAACAGCTGGCATACCTTGAAAGTAACTGTTTTGGGAAACAATTAAAGTGGGGGTCAATTTCTACTTTAAAGACCCATTGACCCCAAGAGTGGTCCGTTGTGGTGCCTTTAAAACATGTTCATTAATATGAGTTAATGCCTCTCATTAACATGCATTAAGGCAGCCCATTCATTCATATGGGCTGCCTAACACACCACCACTCTCTTTTTCTGGATTTAGTAGATTTAGTTTTTTTCCGGCAAGGAGCACCAAGACCTGCTGCTCTGATTACATAGAGGAATAAGTGTGGCATCTCTAAGGGCAAACTCTTCTATATGCACAAGTCTGCGTTCCCTCCAGGGACACTAACAGTGAGTTTCACATATCTTTTGAATTATATTGTTGTCCCTAACACACTACAAGAAACCAAAAACTGTACCTGCTGCATTCTTGCTAACACAGTGCACTGCAATGGAGGCCATTCACCATGCATTAGCGCACTACAGTGATGTGGATGTGCCCTAATAGCAGGACTAGTTGGAGTTCATTTTGGCGACGTCAGTCCAGTACAAGATGAATTTTGAAGATGTAAATGAGTAGTGCACTTAAGCTATACTGAGCAAAGTATAGCTATTTTACTGTGTAAAAGGGCATGCATAATGAGAATTGGGCTATTTGGGAGCATATATAATTAGAATGGATGTGCATATTAACTTACATGCTGCTATGTTTTAAACGGTCCGGACGGTATAGCTGTGTGCTTGTGAAGAAGCAGTTGTAGGAGATAGGGATATTTTTTTTTTGTAAACACTAGTTTTGTTTTGGAGAAATAAACTATACCTCCAGGTGAACTATATAACTGTAATGTATTGGTAACATGATATTATTGCAGATTCTTATCTTCTCATGTTCTTAAGATACTGATAAAAGCAAACTTTTATCTCACACTTAGAAAGGATCTGACAATATTCCACCTCTTACTGTTTTACTGAGAACAGTTGCAGGCTTGTGGAGGCCCATTTACTGAAGGAGTTGAGGATCTTCACCATCCATACACAGAATAAATAATGCCCCAAAGCCATGGTTGGCAGTAGGAGATGTCTGAATTGTCGAAATGTTTTAAAAAATTATATCTGGCCGCAGATTCAAATCAAACCTTGCATTTTGAAGTATTTGTTGCTCTGATTACATGACTGCTGATGCCTATGTTGGTCTTCTTCCCCTCCGGACAGCAGATGGGGTCTAAAGTAGGGTATACACTGTTATATTTTTAAACCTGCGTACTGAAAAAATATGACAGATTCCTGCTACTGTGGATGGACAAATCCTCCGCTTTTTCCATTGTATTTTAAAAGCGGCCGCTGACAGCTTATTGGCTGCAAGCATTCAGCTGATGATTTTCCAACATGTTCCTTTGGCAAAAATTGCTCATGTGCCAATGGAATAGGGAAATTCGCTCCGGGTGTACCCAGTTTAAGTAATATAACTCTGGAGACAGTGTCAGTGCTATTTTCTGTGGCAAACAACACCTCTAGAGTGGCAGACGCCAGTATAATGGCAACACCAGGGCTGTAACTACAGATCACGGGGCTCGATAGAAAAATCTGATGGGAAGCCCCCTCATGACCTCTCTTTGAGCTGTGAGTAACAATAACAAGGTCCCAAAGGCTCCTCGTGTGCATCTGAAGTCATCTCTACACTCTAGACTTTAACTCCAACCCTTGAGACAGTACTGTATTATCTTCACATGTTCTATGTTTAATTTGCCTCAATTACCTAATGGGGCTCCCTTCCACCCCCAGGCCCCATAGCAGCCGCCTGGGCTGCTATGGACATAGTTATTCAACTGGGAAACAGCCCTCTCTGTAAAGAGGAAATTCAGAATGAAGGGCCAACAATGGGGCCACAAATTCAGCAGCGCAGCATTACCACTGGCGGCCCTCCACAGGAAACACCAATATCTTGTACACATTGGCAAGATAAATACTTGCAAATGAAGAAAAATGTTAACATGATATGAACATATTTATATAATAAAGGGAGAATGTATATGTTTAAAGAGTTTTAATTGGGTGTAGCTGAGATGTTTATATTTGATTGTACTGAACCTTTAAATATAAGTCTCATCTCCATACCTTCCAATTAAAACATTGAAGTTCTCCTTTAATTCAGTGTATAACTACAACAAGTGTCCTTAAAGTGACATTAAACCCTCAGATTTTTTAACATAAAACAATACTGTAATGTGGGCCTTACTGTAATCCATGGTTGTTTCCCTTCTCTTTGCTGCTCTTCCTTTTAAATCCGTATCCCCTCTCATGCTGGGCAGGACTTCTGTTTTGCAGCAGACTGCCTTGTCTCTGAAATGGATACATGGTGTCTGTCTGTAGGTTCACAACCTGAGCCAGCCCTACAGGAAGAGGCACTCAGCTGCAAAGAAAAGTTCTCCCCCAGCATGAGAAGACTTGAGGATATAAAAGGAGGAGCAGCAAAGAGAAGGGAAACTACCATGGATTACAGTAAGGCGCACATTACAGTATTGGTTTATGTTAAAAAATCTGAGGGTTTAATGTCACTTTAACAATATGCATTTGGCTAATACTTGTAAAAATAAACTCTTGTAAATTAATATATTTTAAGACACATTTAAAGACTAGTGCTTATCTGAGTTTCAGAGAAACTGCTACCTTAATTACAACCTTCTTGAAAAATACAAAATACTTGGATTCTGTGGAAAGGACAGTATGCCAGTAAATGTATTACATTTGCTCGGGTTTCTCATCTCCTGTAACAAGTACTTAGCCCAGCTCTTGTTTCTAAATATGTTTGAAGAGGTGTAGCTGACTGGAATATTTAACGCTTGCTGGCTGTTAGCCAGGGAAATACCATAGAGACCATTGTAATTCAGACTGTCCACATTCATCAGACAATGCACGTTAGGCATATCGGTATTTAAGACTGCAGTTTCACTTAATAACCGGAGTTTCACTCGCTATTGTCATATTGCGTTATACAGATTTATGGCTGTGTTGACAATAGTGAATCACTGCTTTTTTTTCTAATCTAGCAATCCAACCCAACCACCTAATCATATTCAGTTACTTACACTGCTTGCATTAAAAAAATTAATTTATTGGGGTATTAATAATTTATTGGGGTATTAATAATCAGTGTTGAACCATGCTGTTTCTAGTCTTTCTACACTTCTGTGCACCTTGTTCCAGTTAAAGCGGGAAAAAACCCCCTAAATACCAAGTTGTATTCCTGTAGGTGATGAGCAGCAGACACATTTTTGACTGGGAGGCAGAAGAAAAGGCCTTGGTGTACTTTATATTGCTATACAATCAACATGTGGTTTAGCCATGTTCACATTTAAAAACTGCTTGACAATACATCTCATCATTGAATTTATAATTACAAACTGATAATTCCATTAATTCAAACTCTGATGTTCATCTAAACCTATAAAATCTCACTGTATATGCACACATGAAGATGTATACGAAACTTAAATAATATGTATCGCCCAAACTTCTATTTTAGATTTGGATAGTAGAGAAGGAAAATATAACCCCTGTCAGGCTTTTATTGCTGTCTGTGCCTCTGCTGCAGAGATTCACCCATCTATCTGTTCTGGTGACCATTATAACAGAGACAGAAAGTCTGTCAGTGGAACAAGAGGTGGGAGTAGATCTTACAAATGCTTACCTACTCAATCTCAGTAAATACTGAAAAAAGTGATCAGCTTCACAGCTAGGCAATGTTTATAACCGTTTCAGGAGTGATGTATGTAAATAAACCGCGGCATAAGAAAGTGGTTAAACCAAGATCGTGGCACGGTTTTAAACAGCCAGCCATGGTTGTTACTGTATATACAAGAGTTTGGGTGGCTATAGAGCTGCCCGATCACTTGTATGGGGCCAGGGAGTGTGCGCTCCCCTCCCCACTGCCACCTGCTATCCAGGGCTCCACTGTCCTCTGTGTGGCCCTAGGACCGGCACAGTGGGTCTGTGTACTTCAATTGGATGGAGGTCAGCACACTTCCATTGGATGATCTCCCCTCTGATCACTGAAAGCCGAAGTGATGTGCGGGCACAATTTGAAGGCTTGACGTGTTTGGTATCTATTTACCCGACAAGAGCCCATCTTTAATATATTTACCAAACAATTGGATATTATATTGTGTTTTTATGTACTAAATTTCATTTCAGAGTATTTTATCCTAAAAATAGTGATTTGATAAATATTTGCACAAATATTGTGCGACATCAAAAATTGCAAATAGCATTTTTTTTTTATTCTAAAGGGTCTCTGCTTTTAGAAAATAAAGAATTGTTTGGGGGTGTTACGCTGTTTTCTAGCCAAAAATTCAGATTTTATCCCAAAAAAATTGCTCCAGACGGCAAAAAGGGGTATCAATGGTAACCTATTTTTGTCATGACAGGTCTTCTTTAATTTATGAGCTGTCTCTCATAAAATCATAAAGATCTCTCATTTGGCCCCTGTGATTATGACTGTTCTTGCTCCTATGGTGAAACTCATTTTTGTTACATGACTCATCATCTTCAATTGCCATGTAATTACCACTTGTTACTGATACACTTTTTCATCCATGGGGGTAAACGTACATCCCACAAACGTTTATAAACCCCCTGGATCATCTGTAATAGGGTTATATGTAGTCTAAGGCCTTGTGCCCCATACAGGCTGACATTTTACACATTTGCATCATGAAACAACCTTTTGCTATGTATTACCTGATTCACCCAAAAGTTGTACCCATTGGTCCAAATATTTTGTATCTAAATGTAAATACTATGAATAATGTCCAAACTGGAGCAAACTGGGGCACAAAACAAGTAACAGTAACAAGGAACAGTTATTGTCTTTAAATGTTCTATTAATTGCAAATACAAATGTGTTTTATCAAACTGTCACTAACTTCAAAAGTGTCAACAAATTATCTGACACTGTAAACACAGGCCACTAAATATTGATAAGGTTTTCTAAAGGGATAAACCTGTTTTCACTTCCTTGTTGACTTAACTTTATTTGCAAAAAGCGGTTGGAAGGCGCAGTGATTTACAGAGATTTAACTACTTGTTGGCAGTTGCGTCAGGTGCAGAACGTTGCAAAAGTTAAGGTGTACTTAAATCTAAGAACAAAACTGTAATATATTGCCGTCCATATATGTAGTGGCTGCATTTGTTTTATTTTTTTCAGGTTTTTTTCTCTGGCGATCTTGTCAGTAACACTCTTGTCCTAGGGTGACATTTTTAATTGTCACCCTAGGACAGAAAGTGTTTTAGACCTACAGATCACTTCCCCCTCTTCTCAACTCCATAACATAGAGAAAGATGTTTTGCAGTCCACAGCTGCACAGGGCTGATATCATTGTTTGGGGTGTCAGAGCAGCAGAGACAGTGAGCACATGCAGTTAAGTGCTCACTGGATTTTTCTGCATTTGCAGCAGTTTTACAACTTTTGTACCTTGGGCATGCTACATATGCCTGAAAAAACGTGATGGAAGGACACAGGGCACATGTAGCATGCCCTGTCCATCCCCCCATGCTGCTGCTTCCTCCAATGCATTTACTGGCAATTATCGGCTGCCAAAATGACAGCCAGGATTCTGAATACAATAGCCAGCTCTAGCCACTGCTTTAAAAAATGGACCATCTGATCAGTGGTTATAAACACTGTGCAGACTCAGGATTAAGAGACACATAGAAACATTATTGATTCTTTGTATTTACACTACACTTATCTGCAGATTAATAGGGATGATCTTTGTATATGTATGTGTATGATATCAGTTAAAACATGGAAGAAAGTGTTTTCTTTTTTAATAAAATGTATTCCTATTTAAGCTTCCTTAACCCTTAGTTAAATCTAATCTGTCCTAATTAACTCCTTTCTCCCCTTAGCTATTATTTTTCTGCTAATCATATAATTCTATTTTTTTAACTGTTATTAATGTAACTTTTTTTGTTTTTATTTGTTTTGTTTGTTATTTTTTTGTGTTGCATTAAGAAAATTCACATTTAAAAAAAAGTTTATTTAATTTGTAAACATCTGTGCAGTGCTTTGTATCAGAAACATAATTTTAGTGTCATTATAAATCTGACAAATTGTAAAATAACATTTATACATTTTATCTAAAGAAGTGTTCAAAGTAGCAAATGTATGAATTTAAATCTGTTTACATTTTTTTGTGTAGAAAATAAGATAATTTTAGCAAGGCAATATTACCAAAAGAAAACCTTGTTTGTCCTGAAAACAATACAGTATATGTATTTCTTTGACAAAGGAATTGACACATAAGCAGGCCCTTAGTTGAAATGTAAAAAATGCTCTGGTCCATAAGAGGTATACGGTGGTTAAGGAGATATTGGGAAAGGTGCATGCATTACATAGAAATTGTGAAAAGTTTTTTTTTAATTTTCCCAGAGATACACGTTTTTGAGGTAGCAAGAGATTTAATGGCCAGTGTAGCCCTAGCCTTAACCTTAGAGCTGGAAACAGAAGGCGGATCTTTTATGTTTCTCTGCATTTGTTTGTACATGCTCTGCAGAACCCATAAATAATATTTCTAACCACCTGCCATAAAACAAAATACAGTCTCCTGCAGCACAAATGATGTCAGACTGTCCTGGAATTGTTTGTTGACTTAAGTGAAGCATATTAGCTCACCAGGAAGATAACTCTTTGTTATCAGTCAGAGCTTTGGCTGCAGACTGGGCTGCACCTGCACATGAGGAAAAGTAGAATAGTCAAGAATAGTCGTCATCCTTAAAGCGAGACTTTCAAGTTAGAAAAAGGGAGGCTGTTACAGCTGAGCTGATTGTACAGGTGTAGGTTCCAGGGCTTTCATCTTCATAATTTCTTATCTAATAAGTTCGGAATAATGTTCCTCAATGTAGAATTGCAAAGACTTTAAATATATCATCGTCTACAGTACATAATATCATCAAAAGATTTAGAGAATCTGGAGAAATCTCTGGGAGAAGGCCGAAGCGCAATATTGGATGCCTGTGAACCTTGGGCCCTCAGACGGCACTGCATTAAAAACAGGCATGATTCTGTAATGGATATTACTGTACAAGCTCAGGAATATTTCCAAAAATCATTGTCTGTGAATACAGTTCACCTAGCCATCCAAAAATGCAAGTTAAAGCTCTATCATGTAAAGAAGAAGCCATATCTGAACATGATCAAGAAAAACTGCCATCTTCTCTGGACCAAAGCTCACTCAATGGTCTATAGCAAAGTGGAAATCTGTTCATTGGTCAGATTACTCAAATTTGATATTCTTTTTGGCAACCAGGGGAGCCATGTCCTCCAGACTAAAGAGGAGAGAGACCTTCCAGCTTGTTATCAGCACTCAGTTCAAAAGCCTGCATCTATGATGGTATGGGGGTGCATTAGTGTGCATAGAATGGGCAGCTTACACATCAATGCTGAAAGATATATCCAGGTTTTAGAGCAGGATATGCTCACATTCACGACAACAACTTTTTCAGGGGTGGCCTTGCATATTTTAGAAGGACAATCCTAAACAGTAGGGATGCACCGATATCGGTTTACCAGTATAGAGCATGCGTACCTGTTTTATGGGATAAGTATGGGATAAGTATCGGTGCATTTGGGTGAGTACGATTACTCACCCAAATACTCGGTATCAGCATTGATACTAGTATCGGTATCGGTGCATCCCTACTAAACAGCATACTGCATCTATGACGACAGCATGACTTCGTAGTAGAAGAGTCCGGGTGCTTAACTGGCCTGTCTGCAGTCCAGACCTTTCACTGATTGAAAATATTTGGCACATTATTTTGACTCATTTGAAATGAAAAATTACGACAAAGAAAACCCAGGACTGTTGAGCAGTTAGAATCCTATATCAGGCAAGAATGGGACAACATTCCTCTGCCAAACCTCCAGCAACTGATCTCCTCAGTTCCCAGACGTTTACAGAGAGTTGTTAATAGAAGAGGGGATGCTACACCCTGGTAAACATGGCCCTGTCCCAACTTTTTTGAGGCGTGTTGCTGCCATCAATTTCAAAATTAACTTATTTATTTCTTAAAATTGCACATTTTTTCAGTTTAAACATTTGATGTTTTCTATTTTCTATTATGAATAAAATGTGGGTTTATGAGATTTGCAAATCATTGCATTCTGTTTTTATGTAGATTTTGAACAGTATTCCAACTTTTCTGGAACTGGGGATGTATTATAATTGTCATTGAAAGTTGATATTGGCCAATAGGGTAACCGGTATCAGCACCAAAAGTCTAAAATGATTTCTACAAATAGCATGAATGTTTATTGTCACCTTTAACATTACTTGTGATTATGGTTATAGGACAAACATTTTGTTTATCTATTTTCTTGTGACATTTAAGAATAAAACTGCATTAAGTATGTTATTTTTCAAACACTGTTATTGAAACACTGTCCATTTTTATCACTGTGTTTCTGATTCTAAAGTAATATCACACGCCTGATTGCTGCCTGTTAGAAATTTAAATGAAAGTATAAGTCAACATGTCCAGTACTTAGGCATCAAGAGAACTTTCCCACAAACCATAAAAGCTCTTCAAGCTCAATCCAGATTAAGTGGATAAGGCGTCCTTACACCATCCACCATTCCAAGATTCCCACTACAATGTTCTCTTAGGTGGAATTTTCCCACTTGACTTCAGAAATGTATATTGTTTCTTTTCTTTGCAAGAAATGTCAAACTATTTAACATGTCTAAGCCCTTACCTTTACATATGTATATTTAAATACTTGTGCTGGGAGCTTAGAACCTTGTGGGAAAGTTTTCCCGAAAAGCTCTTAAAGTTACAAGAGAATAGATAATTCTTAGCAATCTTGGGTATATGACCAGTGTTGTTTGAGTTTACAGAATATAATTACCATTAATTACTAGTTTCTGATTTAAAAAAATGTGTTATTGTAAAAATAGTGTTAAAGCATTTTGTATTTGTTTCATTTGTTATAGTACAATATGAACTGGCAAACTAGTTTACTACAACTAGTGAGTTGCATCTATTTATAAACTGGCATATGTACTATATATCGATGGATCTGTGGGAGCATAGATAAAACTCTAATTTCATTAACAAAATAATGTAATATATACAATTGCTGCACAAACCATTTTGTAATTTATTGGAAAGGTCACTCTTTGCAAAAATTAAAGAAATGGAAAATGAATAATTTATATAAAAAATATGCATCTTTAATGGGCCAACTTTTGCAAAGCTCAGGCTTCTGCACATTTTCAAACTGACAGAGCTCGTACGGAGGTACGGAGTTTCAGTTAGGAGAGCTGGGGGGGAAGGACGGCTGGACTTCAAGCTGCATTAAATCACCTCATACGGCATCCAGCCGTCCTCGCTCTAAGTAGAGCTGCCCATATTCCTGCATCTACCTAGAATGAGGATGGCTGGATGCCATCTGAGGTAATTTAATGCAGTTTGAAGTCCAGCCGTCTATCCCCCCCATCTCCCCTAACTGAAACTCTGTACGAGCTCTGCCAGTTTGAAAATGTGCAGAAGCCTGAGCTTTGCAGCTGTGATCAAGTGATCACAATTGCAATGCTTTCCAGGCTTAAATGCAAATATTAAAGAAAAGCATATTTTTATATATATTATTAATTATGCATTTCTTTAATTTTTGCAAAAGGTGAACTTATCCTTTAATGTTATTGAAAATTACCTTTCCCTTTCAATCTGAAGCTGCTGTAATATCCTCTAACTGTTCAAAAAATTTGATGCAGTATAACAGCATGGAGGTGTTCTATACACCGTTGGTATACAGAATGCTCCCAGAAATGTAATTTCCTGATTATATGATTGGCTCACAGATATTTCCAGAAGTCCGCACAAGTCAAAGTTTAGGCATCCTCTGCAACAGAAATGTGATTTTTGGTGGGATACTTCCTAAAGATTAACTACTTCTAAAGAGATGCAGACACTGCAACTTTCCTCAGAATAGTGAGAGTGCACTAGGTGATTATAATGAATCCAGACCTTCCCATTCAAGAATCAGTTTGGAAAGGACATGGTGAAAGAAACAGCTTTTTTGAGAACAGAAAAAGGTCGAAATCTGCAACAAAGTTTGATAAAAATCCTTGCAGTGTAATTTGATCACCCAGAGTGGATTTTTGTTCTAAAAAAAAAGTGGTTACACTTTAAAGTGTATCTGCACATTCGAAGTCAAATTTAAGAAACCCCCACTAAATGTATGTGTTCCCATTCACACAGCATATCTAAAATAATTTGAATATACTGCTTACCTTTTCTTACAGTTCTAGTTGTTTCTTTGGGGCAGATTTATACATAGGACTCTATACATCGTCTCTATTGTTTAAAATAGCTATTATTTGAAATGGGTTTCAATGTGCAAATAGGAGACATTTGCACAAAATAAAACTGCATTACATATAATATACCACCCAAGCCTTGAGATATTTAACTCTTTGGTTAGGACAGACAGTGTGTACATCTAGTTTACAAATGATGTTGAGATAACCAATCAACTTCTCTGTTCAGCTTTTAAAATGAAAGATAGCAGCTGGTTGGTTGCCAAGGACAACTGCTCCAAATTTTGTCTGCTCCAGTTTTCCCCTCATTCCCCACATTATGTTAAACTTATCTCCCCAACCCATCAGACACTGCACAGAAGGGGAAAACCAGGTAGGATTTTTAAGCAAGTAATGCTGTGTGAATGGGAACATGTACCAAGCATAAAGTAGGTGTTATCCTAGTTTGGCTACAAAAAGTGGAAATACAGTTTAAAGCCCAGGTGAAATTTCAGTTTATATCAGCTAAATACATTCTGGGCACATCAAAGCAATAGTTGCGTTTCAAAAATTTCAAAGTTTTTACAGTTTCTTTTTCTTTAGCAAAAAGTTACAGCCTAGGTAGAAACGTCTGGCCCTTTCCAGCATTCTGCAAAGAAGGCCCTTGCTTGATGTGTAGAAGCAGTGGCCTCTCTGTAGAAGTCTATCACACTGCTTGAGCTCTGCAATCAACAGGGTGCATGAACTTTGCTAATTACAAAGTGTGAGACTGTGCACACCTTATGCTTTGATGAATCAGGAATATATTTAACTGATTTAAACTTAATTTTTAATTGGGCCTAATTATACACCAGCACCTGTTTATTAGTGGGATGTTGGACATAAAAGAAAAATATGTAGGCAACCATTTCTGACCTCCTTATGAAAACGCTTAATCTGTCACCAGCAACAAGCATGCAGGTTAGAAAGTCAGGGTATAGACAAAGCACCCGATTTTCATACTTGCAAATGATCTGCCCTTTCTTTAAAATATGTTTTCCTTTTCCAATTTTTGAAGGATCAGAAAGAGTAGGACTGCTACGCTGGGTCTGAGCATATAGAAGCAATTGTAGAAAAGAAAAACTGCTACATTTTTCTGAACTGAAAGAAAGCATAAATGTGCAAAGTATCCCCAGTCATGAATCAGTTTTTTTTTCTGCATTAGTGTTTTTTCTGCACAAAAGTTGAGCAAGGAATACTTTTTATCTGCCCATGAACATATATTTGGCTCTGTATATAATGTATATATGTCCACTAAAAGCCTTTCTATAAATTAAGAATTTTCTGCACTTGTATCATCAATTAATACAGTATGCAGCTGCTCTTGGTCTAATGGCTTGGAAAGGAACCAGCTCTGGATTCTATTGTCAATGACTGCCAATATGGGAGGGTGTCACAGGAAACCTCAGTTGTACAAAGGCTTTTGAAACTCACAAGATTGTCCTGTTGCGATCATTGTGATGGTATCATTCTTTGTTCGTTTTTAAGGATATGGTAACAATAGCAGAGCTGCAGGAAATAAAATATGCATACGGGGACAAAAATTTAGATCCTTGTTTGCATAATGGTGCATGCATTTTGGTCAGTTTATAAAAGTGCCTAAAATATAAACTGTAAGAACAAAAGAAAAACATGTTTTAATATATTATTCTATAAATGCAGAGTTAACCCATAGATACACATTTCTGTTGTTAGGGTTCTGGTTGAGAAGAAATCTGTCTAAGCCTCAGGTATATTATCTCTGGCAAGGCAGTCTCTAATAGGCCAGTCTCTTGCAAGAATGTCTTCCTCAATACCATGCAGTCTCTCACATAACAGTTTCTTCCTCTAGTAGGACAGTTTCTCACGAGGAAGTCCCTCTTTTTGTAGTCTCTAACATAGTAGTCACTCTCTCTCTAATTGGTTAGTCTCCCACAGGGCAGTCTCTCTCTAATAGGATTTTCTTTTTTACAAGGTATTCTCTGCCTAACATAGGAACTTGGCACAAGGAATACCTGCTTCAACTGAATGTTCTCTCAGAAGGCACTTTCTAGCCAGATATTGTCACAACAACTCAGTCTCTCACATGATTTGACATAGGGAAGTTTCTTATATATCCTTTTCCCTAAGAGGAAAGTATCTCAAATAAGAGTCTCCATCTTTCACTCTATAAAGACAGTCTTACATTACAGTCCCTCTCTTACTAGCCAGTCTTTCTCTGACATGGCAGTTTCTCTCTCCCTCTTTCTATGCTCCAGATGTTGTCATATACACCGATGTCTCCACCTGGGCTAATAATCACACTCTTTGTTAGACAGATGACTGCATGCAAACCTCACTCCAGACTGCAGTAGCAACTTAAGATCCTCAAAATGACACTAAACTCAGGAGTTAAATCTTAAAAATGCATTAACAAAAGTGTAGCTTATTCATGTATCACTGAGCTGTAGATCCTCAAATCATCTCTGAATTGGTGCTGACACTGTCCATCCTTCTGGAGGGTAGCTACCTTTGTTTCCCATGGTTCCTGTGTGTGTTGTAAAGTAGCCACCGCTCCAAGCTCACTCCCGTGATGGACTACAATCTCATGTTTAGTTTACTAATTTGTATTGAGAATGTAGTCCATTGGGGCCTAAGAATAAGAAATAATGTATGCAGACTGGAATGACAATAGAATGTATATGGTAATCAGATAATCTGTAGTGAACTATAACATCCTCTCCAGGTCATTTTTCTACCTCCTGCTGGCACCATTCACCAAGCATTACATAATTCACCATTTATCATTCACCATTTATTAGGGATGCACCGCTACTTTTCGAGTACCAGTGTCGATACTTGGCATTTTCACGAGAACTACCAGGGTTGCAGCTGGGACCTGGCTCTGGTACTCCACCACTGTCCTGAAATCATTAGTCGATATTGTTTTAGAACAACTGTCACATGACAATAAACAAAAATGTATCAGTACTTGTACTCGCAAAACTGGCATCAGTGCATCCCTTTATTTATATTTATAAAAACAAAATCATACATTAAAACAGAGATGTACAAATCCCAGGAGCTCCGTGTGCTCCTTACAAATGAAGCTGCCTCCTAACTTTTTAATTTTTCTCTAGTCTAGTCTTGGAGCTCGAAAAGTATCTGTACTTGTACTACTGTTCTCTTCCCTCAGCCCTTGCAACTGAATCTGAAAGCGTAAGTCTGATTGGTGGTTTAAGGCCACACAGTGAGTCTTCATTTTAATTGAACCCGTGCTTTGCCCATTCAGGGCAAAGTATTAGGTTCATTTTAAAGCTGGTCACTTAAGCAACTGAACCTTACCTTCCCTTCGCTCTCCGTCATGGCCATGTCATTTTGCTTTCTGAGGGAAGGACAGCAAAAAGGTGAAGCAAAGGTAAAACAAATGTGCAAATGTACCCCACTTTAAGGATACCAAGAGCAATCTTCTGGTTCTTGCAAACGCTGTATTTATCCAGAAAACAGATAAACATACAAAACAGAGCACACTGGATCATGCAGATAAAAACATATTTTAATGTACCCAGAGAATAAAATTGCACTCACAATAAAGGGGCTTGATTAGGGCATATCACCAGGGACCAACACCTCCAGTGGAACACCAGGTCACACTCACAGATGCTGAAGATTTTTTCGTTAGGAAGTCAGCATTAGGAGAGATGTAAGCATAGATGGTAAATTCTGGAGTGAACACTGCAGAAACCATGAAGTGGTCATAGGCAAACGTGTCCCCTAGGTTTGGCTAGAGAGGACTGAACATGTACCCAGTACCTCCACTAACATGTTTCGGGGCCTTGCCCCTTCATTAGAGTCTCTAATGAAGGGGCATGGGAAACAATATATTTTAGTGTCCATTTCTCCATTTCCGTTGGGGTTGGTTATCCCTGGGGATAAGTCCTGATCAAACCATTTTATTGTAAATGGAATTTTTTTCTTCTGATTCATTCAAGGTGTTTTTATCTGCACAATCTGCTTTCTGTTTCAGTGAAGGAAATGTATTTATAAGCAGCTATGGGAGCTGGCATCAAAAGTGAACATTTTGTTTTGCCCTACATAGGCAAAGCACATGTTCACTTTAAACCACTTGACTGACACCCTATGCTTCAAATGTTTATTTGCATTTTATTGGGTGGTCTAGAGTTATGCTTATACCCTTGTAAACCTGTAGTCACGTGTTTTACAACAGAGGTCAGTTCTGTTTGCTATCTTCCTCCATGTCAAAAATATATATGTGATATGTGTCTGTTGCCATGATTCATATAGAAACAAAACTAACACAATCATTAACCTAACAGCAGTTGTAAACTGAGCTGTTAGAAAGCTGTAATTTTACACATGCACGCTCATGTTCTTTGAAACACTTGTGCATATATTTAAATCAGTCCTGAAATTCCAGTCTCCAGTCAGAGGAGAATTTATCACCAGTACCAGACAGGCTCGCTGTGGGCTTCTCGGTGGAACCCAATGTTAAAGTATAAGGAGGTCAAAGGTCAAATTTCTACTAGCCACTACAACCCAACATTTTGATGACAGAGGGTGCAGGGTGGAACAGCTTGGGCTGCACTTAAAACTCATAGATTTTTGTTAATACAAATCTGAGAAGTGGAGGTGGCTTGTTTATCATTTGCTGCCAAGCATTCTGCACAGATAATTGCACTAAACACCTTTTGAAATATTTTTTGAGCAGCTGTGATATCAGGCTGTATCTGAATGTAAAAATGTAGTTGGGATTTGAAACTGTTCTTACTGATTTTGCAATTAACCAGGTCAGCTCCCTCTTGTAAAATTATCCTGCTTCTGTACATTGCATACTGGGATGTGCTGAGGTATGGTCAAAGCTCTGAATTCTCCCTAAGTAGTATTTAGATTTGGAGGATTTTTACAGTAAATAAAAAATGTGTATGGAGTATAAAGTTATCTCCCAACCTTTAAACACATCTAAATGTCTGAACCACTGTGAATCTGTACAAAAAATACTACGCAAATGGTACTTTGCACCCCAGAGGTTGGCGAGGGCCTTCACTTCTTCTTCCTCGCTCTGTTGGCGGCCATGTGGACCGGTAGGCTCATTGTCTCATACATGGTGGTCATGCACCTCGCTCAAGGCTTTCTGGTCTGATATCTCCACCCTCATATCTGTAATCACTCGGGTCCCTTGTAACATATCCCCACAACTCGCCCTACTGGGAATAGGTTTGGAAGTTTGGCCTAAAACATCCCGCACAGTGATTTCTCATGTCCTCATTGCCGCTCGCCTGGCTATCGCAAGAGCCTGGAAACAACCTGAACCCCCGCATCTGCAAAATGTCATTCAAATCCTAAATACTCATGCTCACTTTGAATTTCTCTTCGCTAAAGCCAATCTTACCACTCATCTCTTCACCTTCCAATGGTCCTGTGGTATACTGTGGTAATTTCTTTAGATATGTCACGTATATACTCCACTCCCCTATACACTGTCGTAGGTATAGTGTACTCCATTTACATGGACACCCCTCTATATGTTTGCCTTCGCTTTGAATTAGTCACATCCTTGTACCATGATCACCTTGCTATGCTGATCAAAGATGTATACTGAAGACTTCCTGTATTCCAGTATTGCTGTAAGATTTATAATTGCGACTGGGTACGCTGTTTGCAGTACCCTTTATACTACTGTTTATAGCACATGTCTGATACCTTATGTCCTTCCTTTTTTTTCTTTTCTTTTATATTTTTATATACTTTATGGTATGTCTGTATTTACTATATGCAAACCTAATAAAACTAATTGATATATAAAAAAATGTGTATGGAACCCAAGCTTCCTTTAGCTACAAAGGTTTAAAGAGCTGAAGCTAAAGATGTGCCCAAAAAAGACAAGCAGAAATGAAGGACTAAGTTAGTCCGACTAACCACCATTATTCTCTGTGGTCTCCCTGCAGCTGACCTTTTCCGTATTACTGATTTACCATGCCTCAGGGCTTGTTCACACGATGTCTGGACCAGACCTGGTCTGGAGCAGATCTGCAGACGTGGTGCTATGCATTTTTGTTGCATTTTTGGCGTGTTTTTTTTGCTGGAGTGGGGCTGTTAGTATGTTAGCTGCAGTGCAGTGGGTTTTTAACGTGCTTAGATGTGTTTTGCATTTCCAGGCCGTATCCTGACCGGACAAAATGTGACATGCAGTATTTTTTCTGTCCGGACCTGAACGGACTACGCATGTGAGAACTGTAGCCCATAAAACACATAGGGATACATTGGGATGCATTTTTTTAGTGCAGGAGCGCACGGATCTGGTCAGGACAGAATCCGGACGTCGTGTGAACAGGCCCTTAATCTGCACTGTGTCTCTGTCTGGAGTCCTGATATCAGAATCTTCAGCAAGAAAAACAGTGAGCATCACAGTAGTGAAATCATGAAATCTTAGTCCAAATCTTATGAAACTAGCAGCCAGAGGTAGCAGTGTTTTGCCATGACATATTTTGAATGTGTAATTGATTTTTTTTAAATTGTTCAATTGTTCATTTAGTGTGTATTACATACAGCAGCACCACCCCCATTCAAAAATATTCTACTAACTATAAAACATGTATGTAAACACTTTTGCTAGGTTGAATTTGAAAAGGAGAGACACCAGGCAGATTTCAATTCAAGTAATCAATATTAGAATGTATTATTTCACAGAAAAAAAGCAAAATATTCTACCGTCTACTTATACAGTATTTAAGCACTATTACTAGGCTGCAGTTTAAAGGTAAAGAGGCCAGGCAGCTTTTAATTAAGGCATTTATGTTTAATTATTTCTCAGAAAATAGAAAGCAAAATATTACACTGACTCCTTGCCATTTTATTAGGCCGCAGTTTGTAAAGGAGAGACAACAGGCAGCTGTTAACCAAGAAATCAACATTAGAGTGTAATTACTGTAAATAAAAATAAAAACAATCAAAACGCTGTACTGAGGGATTACACACTAGTAGTCCATCACACTGTAATTCACTGTAATATAGCACTATACAGTACTGGGTACAGCACTTATCAGCAGAAAGGTATAGTATAGAGGCCACTATTTCTCCTTTCAAAGGTTGTGTGAAATCTCTGTATTTGCTCCAAGTCTTTAACAATGCTCACTGTGTACATGGCTATCAATGTTTATTTGGTGCAAATTTTTAGATTTTTTTTGTGCAAAAAGTCACACTTGAGATTTTTAACAATTGGTGCCCTGGTTACATTACAATATCTTATCTGGCCCACTGGGATCTGTGCCTATCTACTGCATGTCTCCTCCAAAACACTTTGACAAATAGCTGCTGGGAACACTGACTTTAATAGGGATGAGGCTGGAACAAATGAAAAATCTGCACGATAGGCCCACCTAAGCCCCCTGTTCACAGTTTAGAGGTCAGGGAGTGTATTGTTGGTAACTGGCTATTATAGATGTTCACTCATTAATTCACCATTTACTCAAACCATGAGCAACTTGAGTTCAGGTTGAATTTATGGTTGACCGCAACCCGAAGCTCATCTCTATTAGCATACCGTGTTTCCCCGAAAATAAGACCTACCCCGAAAGTAAGACCTAGCACTATTTTTAAACATTCCTGTAATATAAGACCTATCCCAAAAATAAGACCTAGTTTGGGGGTGGCCCAGAGAGCAACCAGAGTACATGGCGGGGACTAACCGCTGCGCCGCAGCTCCAGTATGCCGCCCCAGTCACCAAATCAGCAGACACCTGTCTGCCTCTGCCTTTGCTTAGAGAGCTGCCACTGGGCAGAAAACTAAATTTCCCAGCAGGCAGCAGCACAGCGTGGCAAGGAACAGTGGCCAGTGGGGTCGGAGTGAGGTGACTGAGCCTCAATCACTGAGGGAACTTCTGACTGGAGGTCTGTGCAGTCCAGCCTGGCGACGAGAGAGGAGAGCAAAAAAATATAAGACAGTGTCTTATTTTCGGGGAAACACTGTAGTAGTAGATATGTGAATGCACATTTAGAGTGCCATGAAAATCATTACTTTGATGCAGAGCTAGATACTATGTAAGAAAGGCACTACTCCTGGTAACAGGTTTATTTGTAGAATGAAAGAGGGCACTATAGTATTTGGATTTTACAGAAACTCTAATGCCTGCAGTATATAAATAGCTACTGGTGGAATGGTAGTGCATTGGTTAGAAAGTCTTACAACCGTATACAGAGACGAGCTAGCTACAGTATGAACGTAGAGAAATCTCTCCTTCATCTGCATACCAGCAGCTGGAAAGTGATTTCTAACAGGCTCAATAAAATAAATAAAAAAAGTGCAGGTATCAAATTGCTAGGTGCAAGAGCAACATTCAACCAATAGCAACCAAAGAGAATTCGACCTACACTGGTCTGACTTCAGCAAGTGAGTTTTGATTGTATGCTATGAGCTAACGCACCTTGCTTTTAGCCCTTTCTGCAATGTTTATTAAATTAGACTGTTTTTATCACTGTCCGTGTTTTTAGAGTTTAGATTGATCTGCCCATACAAAGTTCTGTGTACATTCTTGGCATGCCTTTGGGATAGAATGAATAAACTCCCATGTACATGCACTGGAGTTATGTCATCCAAGGTCAGCCAATTAAGATGGCTGAAGGTGCATAACCCTGAAGAAGGCCAGGCGAAGTTGTCAGTGCTGGCAAGGTACACATAGATGTGGCGTTCCTGGAGGAATGGTAAGTTTCTGGCGTTTAGTTCCTCTTTGAACATCTTTCAACAAGAAGGGGACAGGCCTGTCCTAGACACTTTAGAAAGATTAACTTTACCTTGGATTAAATGTGTAGAGAATATACAGCATCACTTTACTAAGATCCAGAACAGGAAGTTAATTCCTCACAACATTTTGGGGTTTCTCATAGTTATAATAAAGACTCACCCCCAAGAAGTGAGAGTGAGATGACGCCCCAACCCAACAGTGGGTGGAGATTCATGTCATAGACAAGCCTTGAGTACATGAAATCTGCTGGTTTGGTTGTGCACATTTGCCTGCAGCCTGACAAGTGTCACATCTCTGATCAACTGATAGGTGCTTTGAGATGAGTATGAGATATAATGAGTGGATAGAATGTTTTATAATAGGTATCCACTACTTACACAATGCTGTATGTGACATACTCTACATTGCCCCATTCAGGATGATGTGCCATAAACTGCATACTTTATTCTGAATGCTGTTCTCTATGTTATATACTCCATACTAGTAATCATGATAGTATTGTTGCAATAATAAACTGAAACAATTTGAACTTCTTGAACTTCCAAATTCCAAAAACAGGCACACTTTTACTAGTATGTACAAAAGCATGCTGACTTAAAACTCCTCGCTAGCCATAATTTCCAATTGCCATTTTGGAGTAAAAAATTAAATAAGGATTCTGAACGGCTGCTATGAGTAACAAGGAAAAGTACTATTTACACATACATTGCTGTGTGTGTTCACTTATGTATCTGCTGCTCATGTGTACTATATATAAGTACATGTACTAGACAGCTTCTTCAATACATTAAACTGCAGGTATTGCTCTTTCTGTCTGAAGCACCAAGGCTTCTAAAAGGTTGGGGCCAAAGTTAGGGAGGACCAGTACAGGACATTATATTACGTTACTGCTTTAAAGCTAAATTAAGGGAAACAAAAAATACAAGGTTGTGTGAATCTTGTTTGCTTTGTTTATATCTACCAGATTTATACAATAACTTAGCATGAAACTTTGATTCTGTGCAGGAGCTTCCTGTGGTAAAGAACAATCACTGCTGCTCTCTCTCCTTGTGCAGGTATCCACCCCCTTTTGTAGTTTTCTACAGGCAGCCTGTAGTTGGTGGGGCATGTTGGGTTCCTCCCACAACTCAGGTTATGTGCAGCACAGTGATGTCACTGCTGCTTTTATATTGTGATAACTGAGTGTGCAAAGGCAATTGGTGCACACAAAATTGATTTATATCTTACTGTATGTGGCTATTGAGAAATATATTTAAATTGTGCCTGGAGTTCAGCTTTAAAGCCCTCATTTAAATTAATACATGTTATAAAATATTTGCTGGCACAAATATACAATCATTTAAATGTATTTCACTTTTATTACCAATATAACTGTTTAGGCTGTAAAGCCCTTCTGATTTTGATAGTGTACAATTGAATGGAAAAAAAACATACCGAGCAGAAATGAAAAGTAGACTTTCCAGTGGAAAATGCCTTTTACATTAGAGTTTAATAAAGAAACACAATGAAACAAACTAAAGCTTCAGACTAGAGTTTAAAATGCCTTCCAGAAACTATGCAATGTTCTATTGTACGGCAGTGCAACTAGGAAACAGAAAGACTTCTTTCCATGGGCAACATAATACTCACCTTCATTCTGCGATGTGGTTTCTGTACCCTCTGGTGTTTTATCTGGCATCTCTGCTGAGACCTGGTTGGCAATACCTGCAGGACAAAAAGAATGGAAAGGATTCTCATACGCAGCCAAGACATTCCAGTTAAAGGACACCTTTACACAGAGCTAAGGCTAATGTTTCAGGATAGATTTCCATTAATTTTCCCCCTTTTTTTGTTTTGGGCCTTCGGATACTAAAAGAGCCGTCTCGGTCATTTAAGATGTGTATTGGTGTAGCTGACAGGAGAAAAAAAAGAGATAGCTCTACAGCAATTGGAGTAAATTGCCCACAGATCACACATGCATGAAACACAGATAAGCTCTGTGAAAAGTGAAATGTAATGACAAACAGAGACCATTTTTGCTGTAACATTTTTTTTTTAAAGATTTTTAAAATAATGTCTATGGTCAAAAACTAATAACCACGCCTAACATCCATATCCATCTAGAAATTTGTAATAGAAGATGCCCATAGGGCAGGGGTACACAAACTCTGGCCCTCCAGCTTTGTGGAACTACAAGTCCCATGAGGCATTGTAAGATTCTTACAGCCACGAGACAGATGCGTGATGGGATTTGTAGTTGCGACACAGTTGGAAGGCCGGGGTTTGCCCCCCCTGCCATAGGATGGACTTCCTCATTGCACTTACACAATTTCACTCAGCCCTGTGCATATGCAATTTCTATGTCACCACTCTAACTAAGCCTACTGTTTGAACTACAACTGTCTAAACAGTGTAATAATATCATTGATTGCTGGAAGTAATGCATTATTGGATATGTAAACGTTGAGAAATGGAGATTGCATCATATGAAGCAGCAGGGAAAGAGATGCAAAGCATACTGGGAATCCAGGGCATTGTTAAAAGTGATGGGCAGATAGAAGGCAGCCCTCACTACATAAAAGGCATTTTTTTAAAGTAAGCTTTGATTGCATTATCAAAAACAACTATAAATTGTATTCCTATTACAATGCTGATGTTATAACAGGACAGTATATGCTGGGACTTTACAACTCCTTTAATTATAACAACAAAATATAAACTAGAGCAAACTAATTTAGGAAGTCATTCATGTGCATTTTGTTTGAACAAGGAATCTCAATGTTACTATGAGGCTCTCTCTTGTCCATAATTACAGTTCCTCTTTCTAAGTTCCTTTATTGTAATATATTGGCTGCTTTACAATAAACATTTAGGGGGTTATTCACAAATCTGCCGAAGGCAGCCGAATGAATAACCCAGCCGAAGTGAACCGAATGCTGTTCGGCTGTTCACTACTGGCTTGTACAGCTGATTTCAGCCGTACATTGGCTGAAATCAGCCGTACATCGGCTGCCTTCGTCTGCACTTCGGTCAGCCGAACATGTCCTGCATGTTCGGCTGAGCCGAAGTGCAGAAGAAGTTCGACTCAGCCGATCCAACATCTGGATCGGCTGACCTGAAGCTCCGGCAGCTCACTCTATTCGCCCCTATTCACATTAGGTAGCGCAGAACGGCAGTGAGTGAATAGCCGAATAGCGCGGAGCGGAGGTACCAAGCAGAATAGAAAATCAATGAAAACAAAAAAAATAACAAATATTTTTTAAATGTAAATAAATAGTACAATTAAATGTTTTTGGAAAAAAAACAACAACAATTGGGCGGAGCTGGCAACAGTTTCCTATTGGCTGGCACCCCCGGCTCTGCCTAGTTGTTATTGTTTAATGACAGAACAGGATCCCCTGGTCATTTGGTCACTACTGGGTGGAGCCAGCTGGGAGATCATGGCTGGCTCCACCCAGCTGTCATTTGCGGGGCTTGTGGCCTGCCTCCGGCAATGTGAATGTGCAGTATGGATAACACCTATTTTATATCTGTTACATGTTCACATTTACAAAGCATTACTTAAAATAAATACAAATTGCTGCTTACCATTTTACATATCTTTTCTGAAAGAAAAGTTTTTCTCTAAAATGAATTTTCTTCTGAAATACAAGTTGGGAAGGTTTATGTTTACAATGAATAAGACTGTGCTGTGCTGGCAGATCTCTTCATCAGCTGTAAACTAGTTCTGAGCACTGTCTGCCCTAACAAAGGGTTAAAGATGTAGAAGCATTGTATGTTAATGAGAGGAAGTCCAGAGTGCCCCTAATTTTTTTCTATGGGGACATACAGAGTTGCCTTTCACATTGTAATTGTACAGAGAAGCTTGCAGTCTGTCCAAAGGCCTGCTCAGCAGAGACATCTAAAAGTTAACAAATACATGTTTAACCAGTTGACATCCGCGGTGTTAAACCCCCTTCCCATCCAGGCCATTTTTCAGTATTCAGCGCTGCGGTACTTTGACTGACATTTATTCCGTCATGCAGCGCTGTACTGAAATGAATTTTATACCCTTTTTTGGGGACAGATAGAGCTTTCTTTTGGTGGTATTTATTCACCACTGGGGGTTTTATTTTTTTACTACGGGCGGACGGCAAGAGGTTAAAAACATTTTTAAGTATGTTGTGTAAATAGGAACATATAGAGGGTTTTTTTCAAATTTGACTGCAAAAGTGAAAATATACTTTAATGCTGTTTGTTTACACATGCTTAGGCTGTGTTCAAGTACTGAGGCAAGCACGGCTGATCAGTTCGAAGAGGGAGGGGGCATCCGGGGACATCAATGAGTTGGGCGGCACTGCACAGAGCATGACAGGTTGCTAAAAGCTTTTGGGAACCTAGTATGCTGTGGCCGCCCGGAGTTGCCCACAACAGGTCTCTTTAACCAGTTGCCGTCCGCCCGTTGCAAAAAAACGGACGGACGGCACAGTCGCATTGGCGGGTTGCCGTCTCCAGACGGCATTTTTTTTCGGCGGGCGAACGGGCAGAAAAAACCCGTCCAATGTAAAGAGCTTCCCTCCGTGCTGTGAATGCAGAAGTGATATGTATTACATCACTTCCGCATTCACCTGTCAGTCATCTGACTGCTATAGCCAGGGAGAAGAAGCTGATGAAGCAGATCCCTGCTTCATCAGCTTCTTTTGGGGTCCCCAGGTGACATTAGCGGTCCTAGAGTCCCCTAATGTCTCCATAAAGAGGACCTGTCAGTGTGCCTTTGCTATTATATAGGGGGATCGTTATCCCCCTATGTAATAGTAATAACAATAGGTGTAAACAAATAATAAATATAAATAACAAAAGTTTAAAAAAATAAGTCTCATATAAAAAAGTGTTTTTTTATATGTGAGTTACGCACGTTATATGTGACTTACGCTTACGTTTACGCACATATAAACGTAAATATGCGTCCAGTGCACCAGCGCGCGACAATTGCGCTTCACACGTTACATATCGCCGTGAACGTTGCAGTGAGAGCAATCATTATAGGGCCATCAATCACTGATAACACTAAACTGATGAGCGGTAAAAGCTTTAAAAGCGTCGCCTATGGCCAATTTTGGGTATTATAGTTTTTTGAGGTTTGGCGCACGCACGTAATTTTGAGGCTTGACATGTTTGGTGTCATTTTACCCAACGTGACCCCGTCTCTTATATTTGACCAAAAAATTGGGTAATTATAAATGTTTTATCATTAAATATAGGGGAAACAGTTTTTGTTTTTTTTAAATTTCAGTAATTTTTCCTTGATATAGTAAAAAATAAAACCCGTAGTGGTGATTAAATACCACCAAAAGAAAGCTCTATCTGTCCCTAAAAAATGGTATAAAATTCATTTCAGTACAGCGTTGCATGATGGAATAAATATTAGTCAAAGTACCGCAGCGCTGAATACTGAAAAAATGGACTGGATGGGAAGGGGGTTTAACACTGCAGACTTCAACTGGTTAAAAAGCAAAACCAAGCTTGCCCTCTCATGGCAGTGGAGGAAAATGGAAAAATCTGAAAGGATTTGTGTTGTGCAACATAAAACACAACATACCATTTTTGGGGCAGAAGAGCTAAAGCAATCTCTCTCCAATAATATATGATTGTCTCTGTAGTAACTACATGATTTGGTACTGAATTATAGTTTGGTGTGAGATTTGAAAGACTAAGCATTTTTTTTTCAATGCAAACCAATGCCATGCTTGAAATTAATTAAATCATTCACACATACTGCAGCTGTCATCCTGGGATTTCTCATCATTTGTTTATACCCATACAATTATAACAACATACTGTATGTATTTCAGAACAGTCAGAAGAACTGGAAGTTACTTTTATGACGATAATCTTTCCAGCAAACTTGTGTACTGAAGAATGACAATCATAAATACAAAAATATAAAATAAAACATCTGATACATTCCCTTTTACTTCTACAGGTGTTTTACGGATTCAGTGGGTTTGATTTAAAGGCAAATAGGCTGTTCACTTTGCAATGGAATTTTACATAGTATTTGAGGTTGAATAAAGACACAGGTCCATCAAGTTCAACCTTTGGGTGTCTGTATGTGATTGTGCATGTGTGTGTGTGTACACGAGCCCCTTTGTGGTCTAGTTTTTAAGAGTACCTGTACCCCCGTATAATATGTCTCTGAGGAAGGTATCTAAATTCTTCTTGAATGACTCCATACTCTCTGTTGATACCACTGCTTGTGGCAACGAGTTCCAGAATTAACCGCTCTAACTGAAAAAAAGCCCCTACGCCCCTTGTAATTAAATGTTTTCTCCACCAATTTTAGGTGGTGGCCTCTATATTTGTTATGGAGTTTACAGTAAAAAGTTTATTGCTGGTGTTACCATCTCCACTAAACATTTTGTACATCAAAATCATGTCCCCTCTTAATCGCCTCACTTCTAGAGTGAGCAACTTTAAATTTAGCAACCTTGTCTGAGGCCCCATTTACACTGAGCGATTTATCGAGCGATTTTTGCAGCGATATCGCTCATATTTCCATGCGATATCGCTCTATGTAGCTTCTCCAATCCATTTCAATGGAGCTGTTCACATCTCGTCGCTCAATATCGCTCAATATCGCTTGTAGATCGTCGCTGGTAGCTTGTCGCTCCTACATGACCCTTTTTTGGAGCGATTTCCAGCGATATTGCTCCTGATTGCATACAGCCCAATAGGAAAAAGTTGCGTGATGTCGCGTGACAAGTCGCTCAATATCGCTCGTCGCGCAATAACGCTCAAAATCGCGCGCTTTTCATGTCGCTCAGTGTGAATGGGGCCTGATAGCTTTCTTCAGCACCTTGATTAGTTTAGTTGTCCTTCTCTGGACTCTCTCTAGCTCAAGGACATCCTTTCTGTGGATTGGTGACCAAAACTGAACCGCATACTCCAGATGAGGCCAATCCAGTGATAAAGTGACAAAATTATTGCTTTCTTTCTACACAACATTCCCTTTTTAATGCATGACAGTACTCTGCTTCCTTTGTTTGCCGCAGCCTGGCATTGCAAGCTATTATACAATCTGTGGTCCACTATTACCCCCAAATCTTTTCCCATTTCTGGTTTCCCTAGTGGAGTTCCCATTAATATGTATAGCACCTGCCTATTTTTAACCCCAAAATGCATAACTTTACATTTTTCAACATTAAACCTCATGTGCCATATAGTTGCACATTCCCCTATTTTATTCCGGTCATCCTCTAATGTTATAATGTAGGGCTGCGGAAATTAACGATTAATTCCTCGATTAATCGTGAATTTTTTTGATCGATTAAAATTCTTTTGATCGGTACTCACCTCTCCGCCGTCTTCCGGGTCTTCCGGAAGTTCTGTCGGAGATCCGGTGACGTCACGAACATCGACGTCTCCCCCCTTCCCCAAGTGGCTCCGTCGGCTAACAATTGAGTGGAGTCCGGTGACATTGATGTCCGTGACGTCACTGGACTCCTCCCCCCTTCCCTTCGTTAGCCGACGGAGCTATTGATTTCTATATTGATTGTTTGCAAAATAAATTTTTTGGAACATTTTGGTTACCCCATCGGCTCACAGTACTGTGAGTATGGAATTTTCCATAGCTCCAATAACAGCATTTTGAGAGGAGCCTGTCTGATGGGGTGACTTTACATGGAATCTTTTTTTATATTCTGTAGACATTAAAGATGGACCATTTGTGAGGTTTTCAACCTCAGGGGTTGCAATACCAATTTTATTGGTCACAGTAAGGTCCTGGCACACACACACACACCTACCTGTCCCTTCAATAGACCTGACTACGTTATTGCAAACTATTATTTAAAAGCAATAAGGTTAGCAATACTTATTGTGAGATCTCATCCAATCATGGGGGGGGATTAGTGAATACAAGAGATAAGAGACAAACATCATATGCCTGATCTCACACATGCACCACACAACATTAAAGTCATCTTTGTTTTCCCCATAATCTCACAGGTTCTTGCAGTTTAGAAACTAGATCTCCCTGGAAGGCACTGGTGATGTAGCTTTCCCAGCGGGAACCGGTAATACCCTGGCTACATCCCCAATGCCTCACTAGACCAGGAGGGGAAATCCTGGTTCAGCATTGGCCTATACACATACAGCACAGCAATGAAGGAATAAAATAAACTGGGATCACACTAATCCAGCACGTTATTAATCTCACGTGCCCCACTCAATATGGCCGCCACTTGAGTGGGGCAACTCAGAATAATAACGTGCTGGATTAGTGTGATCCTAGTTCATTTTATTACTTCATTGCTGTGCTGTATGTGTATAGGCCAATGTAGTTTGATCTGTATGTGCATTATAATTAATCGAAATTAATAGATTAACCGATTTTAAAAAATTTGATTAATCGAACACGAAAATTTTAATCAGTGCCAGCCCTATTATAATGTCTAAGTCTGAGTCTATTGCCCTCCTGATTTTGTATCATCTGCAAACACAGAAACATGGCTATTAACACCTTGCTCAATATCATTAATAAACAGGTTAAACAGTATGGGGCCTGGCACAGAACTCTGGGGCATGCAACTCTCGAACCTTAGACCAATCTGAAAAAGAGCCATTTATCAATACACTCTGGACACGTTCCTGTAGCCTGTTCTCTATCCATGTACACACCATTTCATCTATGCCCACAGATTTCAGCTTCCCTCTACTCACCTCTACGTAGAATGTCAGTAGGTTGGTCTGACCAGAACGGTCCTTCATAAATACGTGCTGACTATCACTTATTATACCATTGCCATGAACAAAATCCACTATATAGTCCTTTATCATTCCCCCTAACAGTTTGCATACTATTGATGTTAGATTGACTGGTCTGTAGTTCCCAGGTTGGCATCTTGAACCTTTTTTGAATATTGGTTATATTCCCTTAGTGAATGTGGTGAAAATGCACTTTGCAAAGAATACTCAATCATGAGTAAGGAAGAAACTGTATTTTTGCTTGCATGTGTTTGGATGATGGAAGTCTGCAGAGCTTCACCTCATTCACGAAGCTGGGAAAACATTCTGTTGCAATTTCAACAGCAGCCTATTTGCATTTAGTAAATCAACCATTGAGTCATACATTTTTTTCACTGACATTGATCTTCCCCCTCGGCATTCTCTGCATGATGAAACTGGCTATATGAAAGCATATTGGTCTCATCTCTCACTTACAGTGACCTGGCAGCGCAGAGTCCCATTTGTATTGAATTAGATGGATCATTTGTTGAACTCTGTGTTGAAACATCCCCTCTTCACTGCTCCCCAGTTGCTGCAGGCATTCTACCAATCAGATGGGCCGAATGCCTGTTTCCCCAACCACAGGCTGTGGTTCCTGCAGCCGGCTCATATGTCCTGTAGTGACATTTCAGCCAGCTGAAGAAAGCACAGTGTGAGGCAAGGAAGAAAGTATCCCATACACATGAAAGTTGCTTTGGAGAAGCAAAGAAGTGGTGTTAAAGAGGAACTTTACCTATATCTTCAAAATAACAACAAAGGCACCTTTAGAAATGTTTAGTCATGACAATCTACAAACATATTCTTCTAGATAATTGCAAGCTTTTTATTTTTTGCATACCTTATTTTCTTTTCTTTTCCAGTCTTCTGACAGTGGCTGTTTTAACTAAGGGCAGGCTACTAGATCTATATTTACTTCCTGGAACTCTGGCACATGTGACTAGGACATGGGACCATGAACATCATCTCAGGGGAGGAAAATGCCTTTCCCTGAGCTCTCACGAGATTACAGATGAGATTTTTTAGCAATGGTCTGCTGATGTAACCTCCCCAGGATGCAACGCTTGGGCATGATTACATTTTTTGTGCCAAAGTGGACCAGAAAGTGGGAAAAAATAAATTGTAAGTAAAATAAAAATATGTTTGTTTAGCCAATGAATGTAAGATGATTTCATAGTAGCATACAGAGTTGCATACTGATGTGATTTTTAGTCAAAGGGGATAAAGGCCCACTTTAAGTAAGATAGCAGACCACCAGAAAAGTATGTGTAGAGCCTATTCTTCAAGCGAGTATGCAATCCTTTACAAGAGACCCTTCGCTGATAGAGTCACATTAGGCAGAGAAAAGCAGCAAGATAGCAATGGCAGTGGAAGGCAAGAGAGGGGTAGCGCTTATGTCCTTGTTTTGGATGGATATCCAGATCCCTTCCACATGTCATTAACAGGGCCAGATTTCCCACAAGGCCAACCAAGGCCCGGCCTTGGGGCAGCAGGGAGTAGAGAGGCAGCAGGGATGTGGAATTCCTATCTCTTGACGCCCGGGACATGCAGTTCCGGGTGCTGGGCGAGTAGTTGGTTTCTACATTTAGCAGAGCTAAATGTACAGCGGGAAGCCGCCACTTGTTTTGTACATTTCACCAAGAAGACTTGTATGCAGCCTGCAGCCAAAAGGAAGAGCAGCAAAGAGAAGGGAAACAACCATGGATTACAGTAAGGCACACATTACAGTATGGTTTTATGTTAAAAAATCTGAGGGTTTAATGTCACTTTAAGTCTCCATTCACACCATTCTCCATCTGCTCATGACAAGACAATCCCAGTGTGCATGGCTTTGCCAAGCATATTTTTATTTTACTTACAATTTACTTTTTCACAATTCCTGGTTCACTTTGGCACAAATAATGTAATTGTGCCCAAGCGTTGCATCCTGGGAAGGTTACATCAGCAGAGCATTGGCGGGAAATCTCATCTGTAATCTCAGGAGAGCTCAGGGAAAGGCATTTTCCTACCCTGAGATGATGTGCATGGCCACATGTCCTAGTCACATGTGCTAGAAATCCAGGAAGTGAAAGGAGAGCTAGTAATCTGCCCTGAGTAAACATGGCCACTGCCAGAAGACTGGGGAAGAAAAGAGAAATAAGTTATGCAAAGAATACAAAGTCTGCAATTATTTAGAAGTACAGTATGTGTTTGTAGATTGTCATCTAAACATTTCTAAAGGGGCGTTTGTTGTTATTATAAAGATGTTATTTTAAAGATATGGGTATAGGTCCACTTTAACATAAGCACGTAAAACGCACGCAAAAAAATATGCACCTAAAATGTGTTTAATAGGTGTCGCCTAGGTGTAAATGGAGCCTAAAGGATAACTGTTTTTTCAATTAAAGTACATTTTATCCTTTTTTTCTAAGCCCCCTGAAGTATTATTATTATTATTATTATTACATAGTATTTATATAGCGCCAACAGTTTGCGCAGCGCTTTACAATATAAGGAAGACATTACAGTTACAATACAATTCAAGACAAGATGGTAAGGAGGGCCCTGCCCCTGAGGGCTTCAGTTGGCTTTACACAGGTAAACAGATTATAGCCGAAGGGAGCCTGTTTACTGGGACCAGTAGTCAACACCGTATGGCATATTGTGCTGGCAGCGAACAGGTTAAGAGGAATGTATAGCCTTTTAAATGATTTTCAAGATATGTGTAAATAAAAAATTGTATCAATATGTATGAATAGTTTTTTTTTAAATATGTCTTTCTTTAAATAACTTGTAATTATATGTGGACATGGGAACAGCCATCCGTAGGCTCTGTTTGCTGATTTCCAGTGCTACACAATGATTGCACTTTACTACGTCTTCCCACAATGCAAGTCCATAAAAGCAGGCTAATTCTTAACAAATATCCTTTCTGGATGGCTAAAATCTCATCGGAACGGTTAAGCACAGAGATTATGTAAGGCTAAATAAAATAGATTTTAATCTTAGTGGTTGCTCCAGAAATTAAAAACAATAACAAAAATAAGTAGGAGCAAGCATTTAACATTGTACAAGTTACATCAAAAATAACTTTTAACCAAGATGCCATACTGGGTGCTTAAGTGACCAATTGGTAGGAGCCAACACTATCACCAGGGTGGGAAAAGATTTCCTAGGCCTGTGTAAGTGGCAACTTAGAGAGAGCCTTTGCTCCTAAAGCTGTCCAAACAATGTTAAAATTTTGGCCAATTCCTGTCAACCAGCAAAAATTTTAAGTGTAGGTGACCCTGCTGGGAACATTTTAATTATTTCTAATTCTGATAACCAAACTCAACATATTTTTGGTTGTGTTTGGGGATAAAGTTTTCTTTTAAATAGCCTGTGATGTCATACACAACAAAGCCTTTATGTTAGATGTAAATGATCAATGTTCAAAGGCATAAACCACTGCCTCAGGGTATTCTGAGGGCTTACTCGACCTATCAGCTGTATGGCTTGTATATGTGTGTTTATGCATTATCTAAAATCACTGAAAGACATACATCAGTCAATAAAATTCACTGCACTGTTTTATGTCTTGATTTTAAAAGGGCTGATGCATATATGTAATTGGAGATAATATTTCAAAGTGTGCCATGAGAGAAATACACGGGCTGTCATGGTTGACCTCTTTTTAAACATGTTAGTTGTCGGCTGCCTGTGGTTTCAATACTTTCTGAGTCAAAAACCTGGAGCAAGCATGCAGTAACTAAAGTCAGCAATCCTGACATACATTTTGTTTCATTTCAGTGATTTACAAGGCATTTAAGCCAGAAGGTCACCATGGCAGTCGGGCAATTGGCATTTTCAGAAGGAGAGGTGAACTTTGGGAGGACCTGTATTTTTCTTTCCACAGATTTCCTTTAAAGGATAATTATGGGGTACACCTTTTTTTGCATTTTTAGCTTCCTAATGATGCATTCTACAATGTACTCCTGTAATCAAAAATGCACCATAAGCTTATAATGCAATGTAATATACTGTGGGCGGGGCTAAGCTCTGTGCTGAGAATCGATCCCGGTAATTTTGTCGGGATCCTCCTCTCCCATTGAGTGACAGCAGCATGTAGGAGCTGCTGCACGTTCATGAGATATGTGCAGTGGCCGCTGCTGAGCTGTGTCTGTGACAGCCAGCACCCCCACATGCCATAGCGACCCAGGCGGCCCTGGCCAGGCCCCCCTGTGCCCGGGCCCCATAGCGGCCGCCTGGGTCGCTATGGCGATTGTTACGCCACTGGAACCTATAGAGCTCTATAGCAGGCGGATCGCTTGTATGTAAACAGGCATAACTGCCTTTTTTTTTTATTTTGGCATTTTCCCGCTTGTGCCTGAGTGGGCGTGGCTGACGGGACATTTAAATATGCCCGCTCAGATCCAGGAAGCTCCCGACCAGCCGTGTTTTGGAGGCGGTTAATGGACTTTTGGCTAACCATAGATGAATAGATGTCTCCCCAAGAATGGTGGGCAGGGAGAGATTTGCCTATTGAGTGCAACATCAGGACTCCCTGCCGATTCTCATGTGATTTGCCACATTAAAATATTTGTGATTGATTATGAGTGCTTCTTATCGTTTGAAGTGCTTGTTTTTGTCACCTAGGGTAGCCCTATTCAGTCTCCTGAAGGTCAGATCAAGCATCTGGTTGGAGGCAGGATAAGCCTGGTTATGTTGTCTGTGATATTGTTATTGCTGTCAGTATCCCTGCTAGTGCGATTGACCTCTCTTTTTTCTTGGTGGCCTTTATCACAGAGGCAGAAAGTGAGGGGCACTTTGGAATGTTAAACTAGTCACCAGAGCAGAAAGTGAGGGGTAATCATCCAATGGAGACAAATGTTCTGGAAAAGATAAGCATTCCCCTCACTTTTGGTAGATTTCCTCTCATCGGAACAGGAAATAACGGGAAATCCTTCCAGTGGGACAAAGATGGAGAATAACAACCTGACAGGTTGACACAGTGAACTAAACCCATTTAAGTGTTTCCAAAAACTAACATTCAAGGCATGCTTCTGGTGATAACTGTCACAGATGCCAACATGCTTATGTCAGCTCTCAAGTGAACTTTCAAGTCCTCATATAGCTGGTGTCATAGCTGACCACATGTGCAGCATCAAGGTTAAGATGGCACCTTCCTCAGCTGTAAAGGATAGCAGAGGTTTAGTTCCCCTTTAACTCTTCTATACAATCTTCTAAAAAAAACCAGACAGTGCTTCAGCTATACATACAATTAAAGGTTTTTTTTTTTTTAGTCTAACTTTAAACTGGCCATAAACCTATGAGGGATTTTGGATAATGCATCCTTTTAACAACCATAGCCCTCAACAAGAAAGTTCATATTGGCCAAGTATTCAGGTTTATTTGCTGAACCCTGCTGCCATCTTGATTTTGGAGGAACAGTAGTGATAACACATGAAAAAGTTAACTTTGTCAATAAACTTTTTTTAACTTAAAGCATTTGGCCAAGGATCCCTGCTATCATTTGATGATGCCTGTGGGCTTAATAACTTCTGCTCACTGAGGCTGAAATTAGCTGGAGTGGTTAACAGTCTTTCAAAGCATTTGAGTATCTTTTTCTGTTTAATGCTTTTCACAAAAACATAGTGCTCTGAATTAAAATACAGGACACACTGTTTTTGTTTTTAATTTTTTTTTTAATTAAATAGGAGCTAAAAAATACTAAAATATGCTGTATTTGCTTTATGTGGTAGAGTCAATAATTTGTCAAGTTTCATATTTCAGACTGACCTTTCCAGAGCCATTTTTTGCTACTTTGCAAGGACACTACACACTAGGAACACTGTTGAATTGAATGTTCTACCCCCCTCAGCAGATAATTTTCTCCTCTGTGGGAACACCAGCTGTCTTGTCCTTTTACGCAAATACCTTACTCAATTTATGCAGTACATGCCCTAAAGTCCTCACTTTTCAGCAGACAAACATACATATAAAGTAGATAACTGTATATGCAAAGAGAAAGTAATTATTCATTGATGATATCATAGCTAGGCAGTGATAAAAAAAAAGTTATAGAAATGGATCGCCATTATAGACAGGTCCAATACAACTGTAAGACAAGATGAGGTTTTGTTTTACATGGGGCCCTACAGGTGCATATGAAAATATAAAGGTCCCACTATGTAAGATATGTAAAGCAACACTAGTGATTTTTGCCAAATGTATTCAATACCTGTACACTCAGTGTGATACAAAACATCTCAACAGCTAATATTAAAGGAGTTTGGGATTAAGGCTTTTCCCCATAGTTCTCCTTAGGGTAACGGGAGGACACAAATTAGCGTCCTCCTGTCACCCTAGGCTCAGTATACCGCGAGCTGTAGCTGAGACGCCGCAGCTGAAGCGTATCCCGACAATTATGCCGGGATCCACCCAGCTGCGTGACTGACAGCTGGCTCTGCCTATCTAGAGGCAGAGCCAGCTGTACCCGCCCCCTCCCCGTCTGTTCCGCCAGTCAGCGCTGGAGGATCGGAGCAGGGAGGGGGGAATCCAGTCCCTCCCCTGTCACGGCAGAGAGCATGTATTTCCCTTGTGTGTAATGCTCCGCCCTTCTTCTTCAATAGTTATTTCCTGTGTCATGGCTGCTTGTAACAGGACCACATGTTAATCTGCATTGCATGCTTGGACACATTATCATCTTTGACCACCTTAAATACCGCCAATTCATTCAACTGCTGTATCCTGTTGTCTGCTGTAACCTGATGTACAGAATAATGCACCTTTGTGGATGGAAAAGGTATTTGGTGAGTTTAGCTATCTGATAAAGATTGTCCGCAGTGATTATATCTGCTTATACAGGCCAGGCATAGAGGTCTCAGCAAGGGATAAATCGCTAATACAACAATCTGAGTCAGAATAGTGGAATTTACTAAAAAGTTAGGAAAAATCCTCTAGACTTATATGTCCTATACTACGGTGTTATGGTCACATTGGTAAAATCTTGAAATTCCCATTACTGTAGATAGACTGAGAGGGTGAAACAATTAAAAATGAAAATACAAAGTTCTGGCTTTGGATACACTTTAACCATGAGTGGTGTCTATGTAGAAAAGCCTGGTGCTATGTTCTATCCTATATGTTGTCAAACAATATGAATAACATGTTTCAGTGTGTGTGTATTCAGAACATGCAAATAATCTTTGAAAGAAGTAAAAGCTCCTGCGGTTAGAACAAAATAATGTTTATGGGTAGTTAAGTGCACCAGGGTTATTATGGCAAGCTTAGAATATGGTCTGAGTTGATCAGGTATAATCGAATATTCTTATGACACATAGGGGTTGATTTACTAACCTTATAAACACACCACGAACATGTATACACCTCTGTAGTGTGTTCCCTCCCAGCATGATCTATGGGTGGAATCTAAACACCTTTGTAGTGTGTACACACCCAGCAGGTGTGTTGTGCAAAGCCCTGCATGAATTTGCAAGGTGATCTTGTGTAAATTAGCTCTATGTTGTGTTGCTTGCGTTGATGAATGCAGAAATGTAAATGCATGAGCAAACCATTTTTGTCTAAACTGTGAAGCAGCATTATATATGATTTTTCCATATATGGCATTAGTGGAAATATGCTTTTAGAGACTTTTTGGTTGATAAATACGTTTTGCTGTGTAAAAATCACACGCACCTAGTGCGTGCGTGTGTTTAGGTTAGTAAATCACCCCCACATTGTTTGGACATGAATATTCTAGATGAAAATAGAAAACCATGTACAGAACTGACAGGCTCAATTGATAATCTTGCTGTCATGCAAAGCACTGTGGGACATATGGGTCTAATAACTTGAACAATCAGATTTGTATATGAAACATTTTAAGAAATACATGATACAAATAGTAACAAGTTATGTTTATCTTCATACCTGTAGATTCTATTTTAATGGCACCATTCATCTTTTCTATTTGACATATATTAAAGGACATTTTTGTAAAGGGGGAAACACACAGGGCACTTCACGCTTGAAAGTTAATCATGGGGTACATAATGGAGCATATCAATCCAAATGGATGTCTTCTTTCACATAATTGCATACAGAGAGCCCTTTGTGTGAAGACAAAATAGAGGGAAGTTTGATCAGGCAAGACCCTTGATGACCTCAATACGAAATAAGGATGATAATTAATCTGCAAGTTTGCTTGATTTTCCTGGATAAATTAAATGAGAAAAAATAGTATAAGGACACACTTGTTTTCCATTGCAGAGGATCGGATAGTGGACAGATGACTTCATAATAATTGTTGCTTGACAGAACTGTGGACACAACGTCAACTGGGTTATTGGTGCATGCCATAGTTGATTTGGGCAAAATCATCTGCTAAACCATTGGTGGTAATATAATGCAGAACAAAGGAGGTCTTACTGGGAACTTCCACTGTCTAGCTGATTGCCCAGAAATATTCCACAGGCTCCTAATCAGGAAGCTCAAACATAGACAGCCCACAACACCTCTAACACATTTCTGATCTACTTCATTGAATGTGTTCAGAATGTAACACAACAACTCTATATTAAGCACAACCATGCGATGGGATATGATTGGCAGAACACAACTATGTAACTATAAGGAGAATGAAAATCACCCTGCAATGGGATATGCTAAGCAGAACACAGTAAGGCATGAGAACTAACAGTAAGGATTGTGGTCAAATCCAATTTCTCATGAAGCTCACATAGTTTTAGATACTGTATGGTTGGGCAGGAGGGCAAATAATACCACACCATGCCAATTTCAGGGAGTTTGAGAAAGGTCATTTCTAGATCCCTTAGGGCTTATTTATTAACAAAACAATACTTGCCAGTCCTGTTAGGAAGCTAAAGCAGGCCTCTTTAACCTGCTCATTGGTCATTCTCCCACTCTGAAGCAGTCCACCCTCACACTTACTCCAACCATAAGTCTAGCTGTTACCACACTACTGCCACTGTTTCTCACTGACTTACATTCCTTTAGACAAGTTCCAAGACCCTTACTACTAGGGACAGAGTAGCCCCACTTACCAGATAAACTCCACCCAACAAAGAAGCAGCAAACCTGCTACATACTTCCATCATCATAAAAAATGTAAATCATATAAAGAAGTCCTCTTTCACATCACCCCTAAAGTCTTGTTACCAATCTGTTTTTTATCATTTGGTTTAAATAAGCAATGCAGTGTTCTTCCGCTAAAGAAAACATTTTTACGTAAGCGGTATTTATATGGTTGGGTTTTGCTGGCTTTATATAACAATACAGCCTATGTTATGTTTTGTCCTACGGGAAATCTAACAAAAGAATATTTCAGAAAGGTAAACATTTATTTTGCTTGCTCTTCAAACACAGTCTGAGAAAGACCTATCAGTATGAAAGACTGTCTTTAACAGGTGTGTGCAGACCAAACTACAAGGAAGTTTAATTTGGTTTGTAACTAGAAAACATAACAAACTACATAATATACATAAGATACTGGCATCAACCAAATGCTGGGAAAATCATGCAAATCCTAAACCTGTGGAGCAACATTTTTAGGAGGGCTTCCAGGAAGTCAAAAAAGTAAACTGTTTATAACCTTTTAGTAAAACTTGGTTCGTATTGGAACATTAAAGTGACATTAAACCCTCAGATTTTTAAACATAAACAATACTGTAATGTGTGCCTTACTGTAATCCATGGTTGTTTCCCTTCTCTTTGCTGCTCTTCCTTTTAAATCTGTATCTGTTCTCATGCTGGGCAGAACTTCTGTTTTGCAGCAGACTGCCTTGTCTGGAATGGTTACATGGTGTCTGTGTGTACGTTTGCAACCTGAGCCAGCCCTACAGGAAGAGGCACTCAGCTGCAAAGGGAAGTTCTCCCCAAGCATGAGAAGACACGAGGATTTAAAAGGAAGAGCAGCAAAGAGAAGGGAAACTACCATGGATTACAGTAAGGCACACATTACACTATTGTTTTATGTTAAAAAATCTGATGGTTTAATGTCACTTTAAGATTGTAAAATAAAATTGTCATTAATGATTTTACAGCAAAAAGTATTTGTTTTAGAGGGAAATTCATTTTAACAGAATATTGTACTTTTACAAAGTCAGGGCCCCCATTTATAGGATACATGTAAACATATTACAGCAGAATGAAGCATTCCTTTAATAAATGGGTAGTATACATATTAGGTATTGCATGCAAAGATTTTCTTTGCAATCAATCAACAATTACCTTTTACAGGGGGAAAAAAAATGTTTCCTTCACTCTGTGCTGACAGTTAGTAACTGATGCTTTTGAATTGGTCACATAATGACCAGGATTTGTATCTTGCTGATCACTGTTTAGCCAAAAGGACCACAAAGACATTTAACATCTCAATGATGATGCTGAGCATTTTAATCACAGATAAACATATATTATTGTGATAAGCAATATACAGAGTAAATTGTCTGAGTCGACAGATGGAGGATCAGTGAGGCCTAGTCACTATGCAGTAGTACAGCATAAAAATGTAAGGTGCAGGTATATAGATAGACATATTCCTATTCAAGATGTATGGGGTCAAGGATTATAACACATTAAAACACATTGGTAAGATTATATCAATTAACTTTATTACTACATTTACATATACATGTATTTAAACAATTCCTATAGAGTCCATAAATAAATATAACCCCATCAAAATCTTTTTTTTTAATAAGAAGCCAAATATGTATTTATTGTATGTGGAGCATTAAATAGCCTCTCCAAAGAGTCCCTCCTGTGCACCTATGCCCAGATTATGGACATTAAAGCATTTTAGGCATTTAGCCCTCATTCACACCTATATTTTAGGTGCAATTAGGGATTTCTGCTGCAGGAACTTGTGATTTTTTGCAGCAGGAATCCCTAATCTGCTGTTTAGAAGCGGCAGCTGCTACTCAATCAAGTTAATGATCGGGTGACAGCAGTTGCATTTAAAACCGGCGGAACGCTGGCACAACTCATGTAATCATATGTGATAAGATTACATGTGGTTACGAAGAGACCACTATCCCTTCATGCATCAATAGAGGAGGTAAGGCTTGTGGCATGTAGGCTGAAGAAAAGGGAGAACACAACAGAACAATTCTACACTGGCATTTCTACTAAGCTATGTATTTCTTTATTTTTACCCTAGACCATTTTTTTCCTTGCCCATGGACATTATATGCTTACATGGGTAATTCCTCATATATTTTGTTCTGTTCACTTGTTCTAAAGCTGTATAATGTACCACATTATCTGCACCCTGTTATATATTTCGGAGGCAGGGCCGTCCCCATAATGAAGCAGCCTGAGGATGTTGCCTCTGGCAGCATCTCTTTGGGTCAATGTTTGCAGCACTGGCGGTCCATGGACGGCATATCATTAACGGTCACAATTAATCATTACACACAAATACTTTGTAAATAAATGCCGGTTTCCACGTTAATCAATCCCGGTAAGGAGTGCGGTATGGTTCCTGTTTCTGTTTTCTCGACAGAACACCGGCACTAAAATTTTAGGGGGGCCCTTCAGGGTTTCTTGCACCGGGGCCCTGAAGGTTCTAGTTACGCCTCTGGTTTGCAGTGTGCCTGATGCCCCCTATCCTGCCAGAGGGTCATACACATCTCTCCGCCCAGCTCTTAGCAACCTGCGATGCTCTTGCTGGTGTCCCGCCAAGCTCCTGGCAACCAGTCTCATCACTGGTTACCAGGAGCTTGGCTGGATGTTAGCCAAAGCATCCCAGGTTGCTAAGAGCTGGCCGGGGAGATGCAGAGCACTTAGTACATTTTAGGGAAGGAGGATTTATGCTGGGGGCGATTTACACTGGGGGAATTGTAATGGGAGGAGGAGGCAATTTTACTTGAAGAAGGAATTTGTCTCCCCTTTAATTTCTGTGTATTATGTGACCCCAGAAGGAAGGAAAAAAGCATGTGTTGTCAGTGGCAACCAGTCATATAATTCCTTTTACAGGGCCTCTGTGGCCCTTTTCCCCCCATCCTTTAATACAAAACTCTATACATTATGTTGTACATAACATTGTGCTGATCCAAGTGTTCATTGTCGCAGTAGTTGCTGGTTTTAATGAAATTCTGCTTCAAGGTATAGGCTAAGACAAAGTAATAGATTTTTTTTGTGTGCAGAAAATCAAATGTAATGGAAGAGTTACATTTTTTTTAGTCCTGAGGTTTATGTGTATATGTGAGACTGTCACTTGTGTTACAGTAATTAGTCGTTTTTTTCTGGGTACAAGAACTGTGGCATGTATGTGCAGCGTATACAGTGAATAGACACAGGTTCTGTTTGATCATCCTTTTTAAAGCCACTCCCACTGTTTGGCAAAATCTTGCCATACCCAGCATTCAGTGCAGTTTCTTGTTTCTGTTCCAGGGTGCCCCAGTTTTGATTTTTAACTGTAAAGCCAGGAAGATTTCCCTAATGGGTATTGCCAATGTTTACATATTGGGACTACCCCCACACTGCAAGAGTTATGTGCCTCGTTTTTCCCTATGGGATGGAATAAAGAAGATATACTCACGTGATCCTCAGTCCTGTGGTGGTCGGCAAGTTAATGGTCCTGCATTACAGGTGATGACATCAACAGTCTTTAGACCACCAGAGCCCAAGGGAGAATAAGCTGTGGGGACTGGTCTAGTAGCTTGGTAAGATTGAGGATCAGGTGATAATATTTTCTTTATTCCGTCCCCTAGAGCAAAATGAGCACTTAACCTTTGCAATGAACGTTAGCCCCACTGCAAGGGAAAGTTTTTAAAATTCTTGAATTTCATCTTTAAATTTATACTGAAATGCGGGTGTATAAAGTGCTTGGGGTCAGTAGGGTGTCCCCCAGATTTTGAAAAAGTGGTCAACTTACTCCACAATCCACCTTTTACCCCAATACACTCAGCACACTTCCAACACTCACCCCAATACACTTTCCACACCCCATCTTTCACCACAATACACTTTATGCACTACATCAGTTACCTTGATAAACTTGATAAATGTAATCCAAGCCTTCATATTTACCAGGCTTCCATTCCCTCCTCAGCCTGTAGAACTCAATTGCTGCATCTACTAGGGGGTGATGGAACACAGAGAATTCCACACCTGCCATTATGTTTACTAATGTGACCGGACCCCCGTAGACTGTGGGGATTCTGGGGAATTGCCAAGTCCCCCTTTCCCCCAACACCAGCCCTGCAAATATTTATATAAGGATAGATATTTTTAGATAATATTTAAATAGGTATATATGCAAATAGGTCTATCCAACATGGAATAACATTTGGGTAAGTGCCATTATTTCGTGGCAAGCCTGTGTGTGAATGCCAGACACACTAAGTTTAACAGTTTGCCTTATCTCATATGTAACAAGACCCAGCTGTAGCTAAACCCATGGACTATGATGCAAAACTGAAACCAGGGTCACATAATCTGCATTAGCCACGATAACTACAAAACTGCAGAGGGGCAACTGTCAGAAGTGAGAGCAAGATTATTTCAAATAAAATATGTAGACTTTAATGCTACCTGATATCGGCCAGCTTCAACAACATACCAACAGCATTGCTCCCTTAATATAATTAACCTTCGTTCCAGTTTAATCAGGTGCCTGTTTTTATCCACAGACAGGGTTGGCTGCCTTTGAATAGCGTAGCTGCATTACAAAAGGTATTAATGACAATCCCATTTCAAGTGCATTGATAATTCTGGCCCGGTTCCCCTCTCTCTTGTGCAGATGACAGATAGTAAGCTTGAGTTCCTTGGCTTCAAATGCTGCCTGGCTATTGATAAAGAAAACAAAGCTAATGGCTATAGACTGTTTGGGTGTTTAAATAAAAGAGGCATAATTAAGCATGGAAACAGTCGAGATGAAAGAAAAGTGCAAGTAATTTCAGGAAGGAATACTGGTGCTCTCCATCATGATGGATTCTTTCTGTTCTTTTAAACCTGTCTTTTTAGTAACTATGGGGTGAATATAAATATGAATAATTATGGTAGTATCCTTAAATTTAACTGCTGCATTCAACAATCTTCAAAGTAGAAGTTCACTGACTTTTGTACAAGTTTCCAACTTAATTTTAAACCAATTAACTGATTACATTTTTCAGGGGTTGCCCACATTCATTTACTGCCCTTTTATATTGCTGTATAACAGAAAGACTAATAAAATCTTTGGGTATCCACTATCTAGTCAAAAATATTTCCAAAAACTGTATTATTTATTGACAACTGTCCCAAAAAAAGGTTTGCCTATTATTACGGGTTTTTAAAAAAAATTTAAATCATAAATGTGCATTCGCGCTTTCACAGAATTCCCGTTAAGAGTAAGGGAATTGTAAACCCATATTAAAGCAATTAAACAAAAAGTAACAAAAAAATCACATCAATGTTGGCAAAGACTGAATGCCTGTGGACAAATTGTTATTCAACTACAGTCCCTCTGCAAATCCAGTAGTCAAGGCATTCATAAGTAAAGTTACTAATTCAAACAAAGTGCAAAGATTTGTTATATATCAATGGGTGATGCCACCTAAATGATAGTTGAAGTGCAAGCAAGATATCACAAAGTTTAGATAAGGACATTCAATGCATTACATATATGTCCCTTTGTGTTGACAAAAGAATCACTAAAATCCCTGAGTGATCCTGTTGGATAGACTTGTATAAAGCTGTTCACAATAGCAAGAGATAAAACTGCAGAGCTCTTTACTATAATCATGTGTATATTTAAAGTATGCATACTTTTCTAGGAACTAGGTTCATTTCACAGTACACAGAACAACATGCAGGCATTGTCTGATAATGCTGGTTTCCTCTTAGGCAAAATGCAAGTGAGGAGCATATAAATACATCATGCATTCTTGTAACGTACTTATGCTGACACAGCTGTTCAGGAGAACCAAGGCATGCTGCAGAATAAGTTATCAAATCCTTGACTGCACCTGTAAGGATCCATTCCAGTTAGTAGCAGAGTCAATCACAAGTGCTTGTGGAGAGCTGTAAAGGACCCCTGCATCCTCAGCGTGTTTCAGTTGCCTGACTTTTGGCTTCCTCATTTGGAAATAAAGTAGCAATTTTTTCACTGCTGTGTTTGATCCCACTTTCACCTCACTTCTTGTCCCTTGACAACATGCAAGAAACAAATGAAGTCGTTGTCATTGGGACAGGAAAACGTACAGTAACCATAGCTTGACAATGGTTCTAACCCTTCCCCATTGTACTGAAAAAGGTGTTTTGTTGCAGCCTGCTTCCCGACTGGAAACATTTCACATTGCTTCCTGATCTGGCCAGAAGTAAGGAAATTCAACCTAATGAGGAGACCACAAATAAAAACTCAAAGGAGTATCTATTCCTTGCCCACATTGCCTAAAACAAACAAAAAACCTTTGGCTAGAGTTGGACCTTTAAAATTGTTACCACTTTCTGTACTGGTAAGTATCAGACATGTAAAGGCTCAAGAAATTTGTTTTGCTCCGGATCAATTCATTTTTTGGGGGGTATTTCAGATCCAAATTCGATTTGGTTCATTATTTGGAATCCGTATCGATCCAAATTTTTTGTTTCCCATCCATCAGTCGATGTAGATCCTTGTCAATCACAATGCCCTCTGCTCACCGACTCAATGAAAGAATAAAATCCCTGCCACCACGCCCACACCTGATAAACTCCAGCCGCAAGTGTAAGCTCTGCTCCAAAATGTAAACAAAGAGGCTGAGCAATTTGTACTGTCAATGGACTTGCTCCACCCCTTTGTTTGCTTTCTCTTTCGTCGAGTCAGTGAGCAGCAGGTATCGTGATTGACGAGGATCTACATTGCTACACAATGTGTTTGATGATAGATTTACAACGAGGGACTTTTTTTTGGGGGGGTGCGTGGAATGCGAGCGGGTCTGGCAGCGGCGAGCGTGAGGTGGGGAGGAGGTGCGGCGCGCAACGTGTGTGGAGCTGTGGACAGGAGCAACTAATCAAAAGCCGATTAATCGATGATTGAAAAAGTTGACAACTTTTTCAATAATCGATTATAATCGATTATGTCGATTAGTGGTTGCAGCCCTAGTTATGAATACAGGACTTTTCAAAAACTGTGTTGTGTTTATTTACTATTTTACTGTTTATTTGTTGAATACGTAGGGGTAACAACTACCCCTTACTCATTCTGTTGAGGGCATTTTTTTTTATCAAAAAATTCAGATGCGTTGGAATTCATTATTGTTGCCATTCGGAAATTCGGATGCATACGAATGTTCGAATTTAAAGAAATTCGTCTGAATTTCAATTCGGAATGAAACAAAGCTTACATGTCTAGTAAGTAGACAGTTTGAACAGTTTAAAAATAGAGCACTGAGAGCAATTAGAGTTTGCTTTGATAAACTAGTGAGTGAGAGAGTTTGGGGCAGATTAAATGAAAACTAAAATAGTTTGGGGTCAATATTTTAGATTCACAGAGCACTATAGTTTTAGATTAGTAAACTGGCTTCAGTAAACTGGCTTCTTTCAGCATAACTATGAGTGATACAATCCTGCACATGTAAAAAGGAGTCTAGAGCTACACCTGCTGGCTAAATAGATGTCTACATAATATTAACATGCAATATTTCATATTAACCCGACCAAAACTAAAAAAGGTAATACTTAAAAGAAAATAATTTTTTTAATGTTGCCAGTAAATTAATAAATAAAGAAAATTACAACGTACAAAACCACAATACACTCTGTTCTGATTCATTTCCACAATGATCAAGGTGAGAATTGTTTGCGTGTAACAATTTAGGATATGTATAAAAAGATATATAAATAGATAATATCACATAAAAAAGATGGATATTTAGATATTTGCTATCCTAGGTTTTCAGATAGACAGGGTCTGGAACCCGTGACCTCCTGCCCTAAATATATGCTGGCTCATGAACAGGGAGTTTCAGTGGACCAATCTACTAATGCACATTGTGATTTCAAGAGTTGGGTAATTGCTGTAAAAATAAATGGATTAACCAGACAAGCTGTGCACTGCATTAAATGGCAAATTTAACTGGAGTGCACAATTATACTTTTTTTTCCTTAATACAATATATAAAGCAAATAGCCTTATATAACCATTTGTGATTTGTTTTACAAAAAAACTAGAATCAATTTAATTTGCCATCTTGAAAGTTTCTTACTTGTATATAGCTAAGGGTAGGAAGTAGGTGAATATTCCAAACAACCTTTGTATTGCTAAAATCTGGATTCATGAAGAATGAGTATAAGGAGAAAATCCTTCAGCTACTGTGAAGGATAGTTAAGCATCCCATTGTTTCTGCTTATAATTCACAATTCCCAGGATCTTTTGACCCCACACAAATCTGATTTCTGCAAGACTAGCAATCTATTAAAGCAAAGTCTTAATAAGTTTAACCTATACAACATGTAGCTTTTACTTAAAAAAAAAAAAGAGAGTATGTTTCTACAAAATGTACCTTTATGAAAATACATCCTAGTTGATTTGTGCTTTTCCTGAGATAAGAAGACCAGAGAGTTTCTTTTAAACTGTTTTACAGGCCAAAATTCAGGCAGTGTACTTGTTGCTACTACCTTGAAGAGTAATAAAACTATGCAAACACTTTATTAAAAAATGCAAGCTCTTTGGAAACAGAATACAAAAATTGTAGTTGTATAGATGGCCTTAGGAATCAGTTAATACGCTTGGGTTCGGGTTGCAGTCCGTTTGTTGAGCCCATCGTACATCTTACAAATTGTGAACGTAAAGTCAAATCTCAATGAAGTTTGGGAGGGGGCATGAATCTAAGAAAATCAATGCTGGCCATTTTCAAGGCTAATATGCAAGGGTCAGATAGAGCCGCTCCCACCCGCGGTACCGTACCAGTGACAGGAGTACATCCCCACACACGACCGGGACATACAGCTGTCAAGCTGTCCCAGAGTTAACTGCGGTTCAGTGTAAAAAAACAAAAAAACAAAAACAAATTTAAGTCCCCGCCCCCCACATACGCACGCAGATATGCGTCGGGTGAGCCTACGTGCGAAAATGACAATTGCGCCTATTGTGCCACACATGTTACATATTGCCGCAAACGTCGGAGTGAGAGCAATAATTTTAGAGCCATTAATCACTGATAACACTAAACTAATGGGCAGTAAAAGGGTATTAACCGTCGCCTATGGGCGTTTTTGCGATTTTGCGAGCGCACACAATTTCAAGGCTTGACATGTTTGGTGTCTATTTACCAGACGTGACCCCAACTTTTATGTTTTACTAAAAATATGGGTAAGAATAAATGTTTTATAACATAACGTAGGGAAACTTTGTTTTTTTTTTACATTTATGGTACTTTTTTCATTATATAGTAATATATATAGTGGTGATTATATACCTCCAAAAGAAAGCTCTATCTGTCCCCAAAAAATGTTAACATAAATTGCAAGGCTATAGTCTAGTCATGCCCCCCCATTCCCCTGAGAAGCTCTGCTATTGCAAGTGACAAGGAGAAGCTTCACAGACATTGATGCTTGCCCCTCCCCCCACCACCACCCGGAGAGGAAGAAGAGGGCATGAGGACAGAGCACATCACCACTGTAAGTCCCTTTTCTATCATACACCGGTGACCTCCGCACTGCGTCACATTACTGACCTCCGCACTGCGTCACATTACTGACCTCCGCACTGCATCACATTACTGACCTCCGCAGTCTGCGTCACATTACTGACCTCAGCACTCTGCGTTTATTATTATCGCTCCCTCCCTCCGCCCCTCTGCTGGGCCTGGCCGGCCGCCCTGAACAATCTGGACCCAAAGCAGAGGCTGCACTGTAGTCAGGCAAATTAGGCAGCCGTCTCGGCCCACGCAGGGGCTTTGCAGCTGCCTAATTTGTGTGAGTACAGACCACCCACGGCTGGCAGCGGCGGAAATATCCCAGAAGGAGAGGCCAGGTGAGTGCATTGTACCCCGGGGAAGAGGGGGAGAGCCGGGGCAGTGAACACATAGGTAGTGAGAGAGAAAAGGGGTGGCACAGTAGCAGTGGAAGAGCCAGATGGGGGGGGCTTAATTTCTGGCAGTGCTTCCCCCCCCCAGACTGGACTCTGGATCCGCCCCTGTGGGGAGGTGGGCACTGCCCTGGAGAAGATGTGTCAATGCAAAAATAAATTTGCAAAATAACATTCAGCGGTGGGAGGTTCCTCCTTTTTATGCAATTTAGAGTGTGACATGGGAAAAACACCAATCCTTTTAACTACAAGCTTTGGAGATTATTTAAGCTGCATGTGGTGATAAAGAACAGTACGATTCTCAGCGTCTCAGCATCTGCAAAACCATATTCTGACATCACATATTTTGAGCGGGCAATCTTTTTTTCTTGAAATTTTACATAATTGCTTTGCTTCAATACAGTAGCACAAGCATCCCCATAGGAATCATAACTAGAAAATATTGCTTTTTTGAATTGACTGTTGGGAGTAGCAGCTACAATAGATCTAAAAGCTATAGGAAATTATACTCTTAAAAAAAAAAAGAAAAAAAGTTAAGCCTACAACTTCATACAAATTGGCCAGTGACGCCACAATTTGGTAGTATAGTTTGCGAGCTTCGTTTTTGCAGTACCACAATGCATTGTCTTGAAAGTTTAATAATAGGTCAAAACAACGTGCACAAAAACGCTTCAAAACCACAACATCACATTCTACAAACCACCCACTTACCCTTGTATCCCCAATCTTCCTAAAAATTAAAAATATAGACATCAGGTATGTTTTTGATAGAAATTGATCAGCGTCTGGACAGTACTCGATCACTTGACTAGGCTGCCGATTAAAAGAGCTCTGCAGTGTGGGCCTTTTTTAATGTATCTGCTATCAACAGTGCCGTTGTGGTCTGCAGCTTCTGCCTGCAGCATATTACCCATAGTAAAATTATCATCCATTTGGGTACTCATATCGCCAGCAAAAGCCATGTCTTCCTTGTTCCTCAAGCGTATATAGATGCCATGTTTTTGGCCTGCTAATGCACCCTTTTCCTCCTTCTCCTCCTGCAGGTTGCATAACATTAATTTATTTAGGCCTCATACTGCACCTTTGTCCTACCCCTCATTCTCAAGGGTGTATAGCATCGTGTCCCAGTTCAGCTGCAGAACTGCAGCTGAAATGTTAATTATAGTTCTACAGCCACATGGAACCCCTGGTTCCACAGACATGCAGGGCTGTGCTGTGGCTTGTAGTTTTCCAGGCATGTGCTCTGTTCCTATCTTGCTCTTTGCAACAGCTAATCAGTGCTGTCATCTTGTGGCCAATCCACTAGTTCCTCCCTAGTGCTCACCCTTTTTAAACTGAGTGCAGCTCACAGCTCAGAAACACTTCTCCAAGCTAGTCGCCGAGGCCGTTTGCTGTCAAACTGCTGGTTTCTCTGTCATTTATGTGTACTGAACTTTGGCTTCTTTCCTGGTAGTCCTTTTAAAAAAAAACTCTTAAAGAAAATCTCCAGGCAGTTAAAAAATGAACTCTTGCAGTGGGGCTACCCCCTCACTGCAAGGTTTAAGTGCTTCTTTTGGACTAGGGTGTAAAATAAAAAAGATATACTCACCCGAACCTCAGTCCCATCTGGCTGCTAGACCCTAGACGAGGGTATCCCCTATGCAAGGGTTACGTTTTTAACTGCCCAGAGTTCTTCTTGAATGAAAGTGTTGCATGGCTCTTAATTAGCATTTAACCCACCCTAGAACTTTGTAATATCTCCCTAATCTGCTATAGGACTGTACAACACACTGTTTGTGTGTCTGTGACTCAGGACCCATTCACACCAGTTACAGTGCGTTCCGGCCTGATTCTGCCCGAAACGCACTGCCTCGCATTGCGGCCGGCTCACTTTTTAGTGGAGCAGGAAGGGACATGGCGGGCCATTGAAGTGAATGGCACCGTAGCCACGCCCTCCGGCCGCAATGCGATCGCCCGCACGGGATCGCAAGGCACATTGTGCCTGCGGTCTGGTGCGATCAAAATAGTGCTTGCAGCATTTTAATCACACCACACCGGACTGCAGGCACAATGTGCCCTGCAATCCCGTGAGGGCGATCGCATTGCGGCTGGAGGACGTGGCTACGGTGCCATTCACTTCAATGGCCGGCCACGCCCCTACTGCCCCACTAAGAAGTGAGCCGGCTGCAAAGCGAGGCATTGTGTTCCAGCCCGATTCTGCAACTGGTGTAAATACAGATAGATATTTTTTCATGTATCAGCACCAGCAAAAGCACCTAGCTTTTTTTCTGCAGTCTGCAGTTATTTTTCCCTAACTAATCCATGTCTGTTCCAAGACACACTGAATAAAGACTGCTTGAAACCCTGACTTTTTTTCTGGCACATAAGAAACTCCCATGTTTGGCCCTTCCAAGCCACCAGTTCAGAGGCCAGAAAGTGCATTGAAAATTATTTGTTGCTATTGTCCCGAACAGCCACATTAATTCCCATTTTCTTGAACCGCAAATTGCTTGGGTCTCTGTAGTGTCAGAGTTTGTCTGCTTCCATACCCGCATTGCTATATGCCCATCACTGTGATGGGTTGCCTCCTTGGTCTGTAAGAATGCGTGTGAGGTGGAAATGGCAAACTCTGTCAATACCTGGAAGTGATGGAGCTTTGCCCATTCAAAACAGCCGACATTTCGTTGTAGCAAAGGGGAATGAAATCTCTACGTGCCTGCACTTTATAGCTGCTTAAAATGATAGTCAATTTATTTCAAACTTCATACCTTACTTAAGGTGAACGTCTAATGGTATTCGGGAAATATTACAAATTGGTTGACATCAGAAAAAGTTAGTCAGTTCTGAAAAGAAATGCTAGAAACTGGTCATTTACATTAGAGGGCTGGCAGCCTGCCAAGAGTCTGGTGCAATTGAAGTTAATAGAGAAAGAGGTAAGATTTCAGTGCCACTGTTGTGGCCTTCGAAAACTAATCTATTCAAAATTGTTATACTGTATATGCAGAGGTAAGTGAGTTTTTTTTTAAGTGCATTTACTGCTTGTTCAGAATATGTAAATATGTTTTGGGCACTGGTTTACTTTAAGAATCCCAAAAATATGAGTCAATTTATCTATCTAGTTTATACAGAGCACAAAGGCTGCTTGAAATGATTAAATATATTAGTTGAAATAAAATAATACTTAAAATAAAATAATTTTGGTAGGCATAGGCAATTTAAAGATCACTGATAGTATATGATAACAGATATAAGCACCCAGTCAATAATCAGCAACTTACACTGGGTAGATTAATAAATTATTTGATTAGCTGTTATGGATTTTGACATAGCACTTCTCTTTTGCTATATAATTAAAGAAGTAAAGTAGTATATTAGATGTTTCAGTAGGGAAGAAAAATAATTCCACATCTCAAATTCACGATGGTAATGAATGCTTATATTTCTAGAAAGAAATGCAGACAGAATTTATGTCTCGTTTCCATTAGAGTGGGGAAAAAAATCATCTGCTATTAGGATGTGAAAAATGTAAATTCTTCCGACTGGCTGTATTTGGCTGAAACACAGGCCTCATTCACTGGCAAACCATATGGAAAGTAACTACGTGTTGCCGAAATGATGATTTCCTAAACGTGAATGAAAGTTTTCACTACATGGCATCCGGAGGGCAAAGAAAAAACATTACCCAACATATCAGTTGCAATCAGTTATTCGTGGCTTGCTGCCAAAGCTTTTCTGAAATATTTTGAACAAAGAATAAAATATATTAATGGGGGCAGCATTTAGGAGAGCTAGCAATTTGTTTCTCCATTTAAGCCAGCTGTTTTATGAAAGCTGAAATACAAAAATGCTTTTATTCAAACATACAATTACTACACATTAAAATAAGTAATCACAATGCTACATAATAATAAAGTGTTTAAGCGACACGTAGTGAACAAAAACAAGTTTAGAGAGAGAAAATGATTTTGCTTTTTTTAGCATAATATGCAGTGTCTGAATAGAGGTGATGGTGAGAATTTCATCTCTAAGCAACCTGCAACTAGAGCAGGGAGGGGGCAACTCCAGCCCTCCAGCTGTGCTTTAACTACAAATCCCAACATACCTCTGCCTTTGGGAGTCATGCCTGTAACTGTCAGTCTTGCAATGCCTCATGGGATTTGTAGTTCCACATAAGCTGGAGGGCCAGAGTTGCGCACTCCTGAACTAGAGGGAGCCCATGCATCTTATGATACCACCATAACTTTAGACTCCACTTCCTTAACAAGCTGCATGTTTAGGCTGATGTTGCAGGGGTGACCACCACTAGTGAAATACAGGTGAAACTCGCTGCACTCCTTACCGGCATAAAAATCCTGTGAAATCCAAGCGGGTGCTTGTAGTGAATACAGGCGGCACTGTGCACTATACAATAGGTCCAAGAACATCACCAGCACACCAATAATAAAGTGAATTAGCCCATTTAATGGCAGACAATCGCCATCCAAGTGCAAGCGCTTTTGGGGCCACGCAGGGTCCCCTTCATCAGACTTAGGAATGACGTTCTTGGATCTACTCTACCACTAGTGACGCATCGCCAGTGGCAAAGTCATGCAGGATAGCTTTCCACTTACCTCTGTGGAATCACTGCTTCACTAGTTCCGAACACTGCTTGCTAGCATCAGTGCAGTGAGGGAACAACAACTTGCTGACGTCTCTACCAAGAGAGTGATTCTATAGAGACTGGCAGGCAGTCTCTAAGTGAACCTGACACCGGTCGCCAGAATCAATATCACTCTTATGACACAGCCTTATATATCTACCAAATAGCATGTAGCACTTTGCACCTTTTCTAAACTTTGTAACAAGTGATTGCAGCCTATTTACTTAACAGAGAACTATGGGGTAACCTTTTTTTCCCCATGGTTCTCTTTAGGGTCACGGGAGGACATATACCAACATCCTCCCGTGACCCAAAACTCAGTATATAGCAGGTTTTTGCCTGCTATATAGTGAGAGCGCCGCAGCCGCAATGGATCCCGACAATACTGTCGAGATCTACCCAGCTGGTTGATTGACAGGGAGCTCTGCCTATCTGCAGGCAGAACCAGCTACGGCCACCCCTCGTCCCTCCCTCCAGTCAGCGTTGGAGGATCAGAGAGGGGAGGGGGGTAATCCTTGTGGGGAGCTTTGATTGACAATCACAGCTCTCTGCAGGGAGAGGATCAGGAAGTGAGCGAGCGGCGGCATGTGTTCGTTGACTTCCCGATCAATTGAGCCGACGTGTGACAGTTTCAACGTCACACGTCGGCTCTATCTATGGGGATGAGTGTAATAAGATATGCATTGTCCATTGCATCATGCTACAACCTACTCTTTACTTTCAGCGTTTATATCCTCTACTTACCTGCACGGGAGATGGTGCAATAAGATCTAAAATATAATCTGTAGTCCTATTATATGATTTTTTCAGAGTTATCAATATTCAGTATATAAAGACTATTTACTCTTATGTTTTAAGCACAGTGGCATACTGGTTAGCACTTCTGACTTGCAGCAATGGGGATCTCAGTTCCAATCTCTGCAAGTACACTACCTCCATGGGGTTCGCATGTTCTCTCTGTGTGAGTTTTCTCTGTGTGCTCTGGTTTTCTTCCGCTCTCCAATGATATGATGGTAGGCTAATTGGATCCTGTCTAAATTGGCCTTAGTATGTGTATGCATGTGAGATATGGTCACATGCATGCATACATACAGTATATATATTATTTGAAAGATGGGTGAATTGCACAAAATGCTAGTTAGAGCGTGTCAATTTTCAACTGCCTAATGGTTCCGATAATAAAAGAATATGAAGGATTGTATGAATAGGATTGTGGCAACAGTTTGATTGTGGCAACAGACTTATATAGTGTATCCACTAAATAAGTCTGTATCTCATGTTTTTCAAATGGCACTATGTTGCCCTACTGAAGAAACCCTGTGCGGCCCCAAAACATTGGCTTTTGGTGATGCATGTTCAATAAAGAAGAACAAAAATTTACACGTTGAACCCTGTGAGTGTTGGTGACCTTCTATTCAACACAGTGTCTCATGTCTGGCACAGCCAAGCTCAGAACAGTGATGATGCTGGGCCTGAGCTTGCTCTGTGTCCCCAAATTGTGCTTCTGGCTGTGGACCCAGTACAGGCTCACTTGTATGGCCCAAACTACTTGGTAGTGTCCCTGGCTAATGGCACCTATCCCATCCTGCTGAAATCATGCAATGCCTGGTTCACCCAGTTCAATGCCAGCTGGTGTAGGCACTGCCAACATTTTCGAGCTGACCTTTCAAGCACTGGCCCGAGATATGAAGGGTGAAAGACCACTTATTATATTGATCCCATATGGGGAATAGGAATAGTCTGTCCTGAGCCAGGCATTGTACCGTCTTCCAGTCTGTCCTGTGCCAGGCATTGTACCGTCTTCCAGTCTGTCCTGTGCCAGGCATTGTACCGTCTTCCAGTCTGTCCTGTGCCAGGCATTGTACCGTCTTCCAGTCTGTCCTGTGCCAGGCATAATAAAATAAATAAATTGATTTGGGATGTTGAGGGGAGAGAGAAACTGCATGGCAGGTAGGGGGCGTGGCGTGGTGGGTAGGGGCGGGGGGAGAGGGCCCAAGATGTTTGCCCAGGGTCCAATCAATATTAAAGATGGCCCTGGCTACAGTTATAAACACTCTGCATCAGGTTATGAAAACAGGTGATCTAACATAGGGTATCCAAATGTTCTTTTCAGCTGGAAAACTGGAAGTGACTTCAACAAACACATCACAATGGATGCAAAAAAATTTAGGAATCATAGTATATATAAATGCAGTATTCAATATATTCAGTATTCAGTATCTTATATGTAATGATATAATCTTATTAATCTGGCAGAGCAGAGTTCTACTTTCTGTGTCACACCAGGACCTGTAAAGCTCTTGAAAAACCTAACGAGGGACAGTGGATAAAATCTAAGAATGATAAGAATGAATAACGGAAGACAATCACACAGTGTTCATCTAATATAAGAAATAAACCTAGTTATTTTTGTCCTAGCAGTGTGATACTGTAGGAGATTTGTTCAGGACATTACTTTTCCATGCATACTTTCAAAATTAACATCTCCTCCAGCACTGTGTGTTCAGGTTTCAAGCTTTGCTGTACAACATTGCATTTGGCTTATCAAATGTTCTACACCTGGAGGCTGACTTTCTGTCCTGCATCTAAATGTGGTAAGAGATATACATATTGGTTAGAAATGTTCCTGCACTGTTATGAGGCTCGCAAAATAAAAATGTCCCTTAGGCTATGTATGAAATGCTCAAAATATGCCTTAAAATAAACGTCATACCTATGCTGAGATATTGTCAGGCTTTTAAGAATTTATTGCTCTAGGCTTTTTTCAAAGGCAAACGCTGTAAATACTGGAAAATGTAATTGCAATATTCTTATATTGTATTTATAGTTAGGATGTTACAGCTGCAAGAAAATGATTTGTACTAAATTAAGCCTATCCAATGTTAACCAAAGTTAACAAATGTGATTTATAACGAAGACGTTAAAGTGACACTAAACTAAGGAGTTAAATCTTAAAGCGGACCTTTACACTTAAAAATCAAATTCTACCAATGCATCCCTCTATGTATGATGATTAATAATAACATAGACATGTTTGGTGTAAAATGATGTGATTTTGAAGTACTTACACTTGCAGAGCATTCACTTCCTGCTTTGAAAGGGCAAAATGACTTCAGTTTGCCAAAGCAATGCACACTGGGATTACCTTGTCATCAGCAGGGCATTGCTGGGAAATCTCATCTATAATCTAAGGAGATCTCAGGGAAAGGCATTTTCCTCCCCTGAGATGATGTGCATGGTCACATGTCCTAGTCACATGTCTAGTCACATGTGCCATAAATCCAGAAAGTAATAGGAGAGCTAATAATTTGCCCTTAGTAAACATGGCCACTGTCAGAAGACAGGGGAAGAAAAGAGAAATAAGGTATGCAAAGAATAAAAAGCCTGCAATTATCTAGAAGTATGTGTTTGTAGATTGTCATTACTAAACATTACTAAAGGTGTGTTTGTTGTTATTTTAAAGATATGAGTAAAGATCCACTTTAAAAATGCAAGTACCCTAACAATTAACAAAATGTATTTTATTTATGTATCACTCATCTGTAGATCCTCAAATCATCTCTGAATTTGTGCTGACAATGTCCTTCCTTCTGGAGGGTGGCTACTTTTGTTCCTCATGCTCCCTGTATGTGTTGTAAAGGAGCCACCGCCCCAAGCTCGCTCGTGATGGACTACAATCTCACGTTTAGTTTACTAATTTGTATTGAGATTGTAGTCCATCATGGGGGACACACAGGGACCAAGGTGAACAAAGGCAGCCACCCTCCAGAAGGAAGGACAGTGTCAGCCTAAATTAAGAGAAGATTTGAGGATCTATAGACGAGTGTTGCACAAATAAGTTACATTTTTATCAATAATTAAGGTACTTGAATGCATTTTTAAGATTTAACTCTTGCGTTTAGTGCCACTTTAAAGGGCTTCCTTTAGTGGTCCAGATGAAGCTATTATAGGCATACATTTTAAAATGATTGAATTAAAGACTCCTGTATCCAGGTGTTGGTGCTGTAAGCTGATTCATACTTATTTTCGTTCTTCTAACTTCTCTAACACCCTCTAACGTTTTGTCCTAAGTTCCCTAAAGTCTTCCACTCCCTGTTGCTATGAATGATTGTGAAATTTCTCAACAAGGACTTTAGGCAAGTTCAGTGGTGTAGCAGCTTTAACAAACTCTTACTTTGGGACCAGGTTTTTAGACCATTCACCTTCATCGTATGTTAACCTCACAATGCAATGTTTCAGATATTCTTTAATATCTAAGATTACTTTTGTGCTATGACCTAAACCTTTAAACTAAAACCTGCTAATCTACAATGCAATTAACATAAAACTCCTATAATTAAAACAACTTCGCTATACATATAGGTGGAATTACAGTGGTCATAACTATACCTAATCCCCAAAGCTGGATGGGCCCAGTGCTGCAGTTCTCATTATCCTCACCAGAAAAGTTTGAAAATCCATATGAAAATTAAGTTACTTGGCAATACTGAATTCAAATTTCGAGTCAAATGATAATTCAAACAAGTTTAAGGAAAGAAACTAAAGACATAAAAAGGTGCTGACAGCTTAGTCCTATAGTCTGCATGCAGCAAGTCAGCACTCGTTCAAGTTTATTGATTGGAGTTGATGATAGTCCCTTAAGACTTTGCTTCTCCTCTGAGATATTCAGGGTTATTCACAAGAGGCTGAAAAGTTTGGAGAAGGCAGGAGAAGTGAACAATATAGGCCAAAATAGCCGATTCTGAAAAATTCTCCAATTCAGCTCACTTTCCAGTTCAGCTATGTTGTCATAGATTGTTCACTTCTCCTGCCTTCTCCAATCTCTTCACCCTTTTGTGAATAACACGCATTTTGTCAAAATATAGGTAGTTGCAGCTGAAGCATCTTGAGATTGGTCTCATAGGTTATAATTTAAGGAAAACAAGAAATAAATAAAAAGGAACATTTAAATGTTGGCCATGTAACATTAGATGCTGTCATGAATCAGGATGTTTATCTTTTTTACAATTTCTCATCTAAACCAATACAGCTTTTTTCCCTTGTAGATTCGCATTATCAGGAAAGCCATGGCAATTTAATTGATAAAAGCTGACACTAACAACTTTGGTTTAAAACAAATTAGGCAGGTTTTTTTTTTAAGTGGATCCGTATTTAGAAACATTAATTGTGAGAATATGGACAAGCGATGGGAAACTTCTTGTGGTTCTGTTGTGCCCAGGATTGTTGTTTTTCCTGTTTAGATTCAGTTATGGAGCCAATATGACATTAACACGCATATAATGAAAGAGTGCTTTGCCTAGCAAGTACAATGTGTTTGATGGGGTGATGATATACATTGGTTTTTCTACATAGGCCAGTACGTAACTAGCAAGTTATGAAACATGTTTCATGACTATTGCTGTTTTTTTTAAGTATATAGCGTTCTTGAACTATTTTCCAACTTTATTCATTCTAGTTTTGTATCTTCTATTGTTCATTTCTCGATTGTCCACAGTAGTTGTTTGGTGGAGTAAAAGTCATAGCAGCCATTGTAATTGATCTGAAGGCCTTGAACAAGGAAGTCCCACCCTGCTTACAGGAGGTGAAAGGGTTTTGAGTTGTACAGCGATTTATGATGCCATTGGCTATGGAACTGGGAGTTGCACTTGCCATTAAACTTAGAGAGAAAGTGAGTTACAACAAATCATTGCACACTGCATGTGTATGGTGTAAAATGTCTGTTTTGTGTATGTGGTCATTACAATCCCATAATCAGCATCCATAACCTGATTTGCCACAGAGCATGCATTCTCAACTTTGACCCTAACTATTGCAATGTACAGTTTCCATTTACTCCACAACCAGATGCGAATCAACTATGTCAGATTCTAATGAAGCTATAACAGGTGCAAAATTTTATATTCTATAACCTCGAACTATAATCTGCTAGAAAATCTTAACTTTAGCAGGTCCTTTGTGCTTTTGTGTGGTAAAACCTGATGGGGATTAAAAACGACACAAAGGGGTCTATTCACGAAGCTGCCGGAGGATCTTGCCGTAGCTTCGGCCGATCCTTCGGCTAGCTTCGGCCCCAGGACCCCTTCGGTTCAGTGCTGTATGGGCTATTCACTATAGCCCTACAGCTCCTGAACGTGGTCGAGCCGAACGCAAATGCCTCGGCTCGGCTGAGCCGCGCTGAAAGCCGATGCTGGTCAAGCGGCCGGCCGACAGCCTGCTTCTGACAGCTTGGCGGAGCCAGCCGTGATCTTACGGCTGGCTCCGGCCACTTGCAGAGAGATCAGCGTTCCTGGTTACCTGCTAACCAGGGGCACTGATCTCCAAACAAAAAACTCTCCCTGGCCCTCCGGGAGTCTCCCGCTCCCGGCCGCCAAGGAGAGAAACACTGCTTTTTCTTTTTTTTTTATTCTAACACGGAGCCGTGTCAGAATAGAAAAAAAAAAAAAAAAAACT
>NW_017307545.1:434706-435327 GCF_000935625.1 Nanorana parkeri | reverse complement strand
TCTTTACCCCAACCTGTCCGTCTATCTCCCACCCTGACTGTCTTTAGGCGTTCCCTGAAGACTCTTCTCTTCAGGGAAGCCTATCCCACCTCAACCTAACCACTGAACCATCACATTCTCAAACAATTCATCCCCACACAGCTACCTCCTCATGTATCATTTCCCCCTCCTCTTTCAGATTGTAAGCCCTCAGGGGCAGGGCCCTCCTTACCATCCTGTCTTGAATTGTATTGTAATTGTAATGTCTTCCTTACATTGTAAAGCACTGCGCAAACTGTTGGCGCTATATAAATACTATGTAATAATAATAGTAATAATCTAGCAATGCATTCCAATGGGCAAATTTTTTTTAACTATTCTGACACGGCTCCATGTCAGAATAAAGAACAAAAAAAAGAAAAAGCAGTGTTTCTCCCCTTGGGCGGCCGGGAGTGGGAGACTCCCAGAGCGCCCGGGAGAGGTTTTTTTTTTCGTTTTTTTTTACGGCAGGAGAGCCGCCGGACAATAGAAAACTATTGGGCGGAGCTAGCTGTCACTGCTAGCTCCGCACAATCGCTTTCTATTTACTTTTTTTAAACTTGTTTTACTATTTTTCTGTTCTGCTCGGTCCCTCTGAGGGAC
>NW_017307545.1:432793-434203 GCF_000935625.1 Nanorana parkeri | reverse complement strand
GCCGAACAGCGGAGGTGCGGCTCAGCCGATCCAGATGTTGGATCGGCTGAGTCGAACTCCTTCTGCACTTCGAGTCGGCCGAACATGCCGATGTACTGAAATCAGCCATACCAGCCTGAAGTGTACAGTGTTCGTCTCACTTCACTTCAGGTCGGTCATTCACTCGGCTGCCTACGGCAGCTTAGTGAATAGACCCCAAAGTATGCTACGTGTCAAATACACTAGGATGAGTTAGTTTCAGAGCCTTAGGAAGTAATAGAGACCAAAATAAGAATCATAATAATACTTATGTATCCCCCTATTTTAATACTGGCATCTCTAAAATAGAGAACCTTAAAATCCAGTCCTGGCAATGCACGTGGATTGGACAGAGAGCCTTGATCTAACTGTATGAGAAGTTTGCCAACAGATGTTAAATATCCACACTTTTATCACAATACTGCTTTCTTCACCCAGTGGAGAGATTATCTTCCTGTCCATCTGATCCCATGTCATACCAGAGCAGAAGTAAGGGGTAACCTTCCGGAATGGAGAAATAGCAACAAAAACCTGACAGAGATCCTAACCTTCCCTACTCTACTTTGGATGCCAAAAGAAGGCTGACACCTTAGATGGACTCTTAGAGGTTCTGATAAATAAACTAGAAAAGAATACAGAAAAATTAAATATTTTTGTTGGTAAAATTAAAAAATAACTCCAAGCAGAAATGGTTAAGTGCTTGTTTTCATCTAGAGATGAAAATAACAAAGATAAACTCACCTGAACTTTGGAGACCGCAGGGACTGTCCGGCTCTGAGGTTTCGGTGAGTATAACTTTGGAATTTTCATCACTAGATGAAAGCAAGTGCTTAACCCTTGCAGTGCATGGGTAACCCCGCTGCAAGGGTTAAGATTATTTCTGCCCGGAGTTCTTCTTTAAGATATGCAACTTTAAAACAGGCAAATAATACATCCGAAAATTTAAAAAAAGCTTTCCGAGACACAAAATAGAGCCAAGAAACAAGTGCAATAGCCTAAAGAAAATGTCTGTGGTGTTGACAGTCTCAACAGCTTAATAACTAGCAGTACAGGATAGGGTCAGCAATGCATGAGTAATCTTAAACACACCTGGTAAGCAGGACCCATTTCACCCAAGCAGATGTAAGACAATACAGCTATTTATATGGGGTTCTCTGCATAGCTTGAGGGCCTGTAGTTTTTTTATTAGAATGTCCTGAACATTGAACATTCTCTCACAGTTAGAGGGTTCTACAGCTCACAGAAAATCATACACTCTGTTACATTGGACAAACTTAGCTTTCCTTTTTTATATGACTCAAATATAATCAAAATATAAAGACATTGTAAAACACAATACAATATTAAACAATATTGTAATCAACAATCAGTTAGGGGGGAGGGAGAGAGAGG
>NW_017307545.1:409891-432715 GCF_000935625.1 Nanorana parkeri | reverse complement strand
GAGAGAGAGAGAGAGAGGGGGGGGGGAGAAAGAGAGAGGGGGGGGAGAGAGGGAGAGAGAGAAAGAGAAAGATATTACAATCCTCGGACCACCTGCAAAATATTTTTTTCCTTCTCAGGACTTTTGTACTCTTACAAAGATACAAACATAACTTTCCCCAATGATATTCCCATTGTTACAACCAAGTGCTCTTGAAAAAACACACACTTCCTCTTTTAGGCACAAAATAAAAAGTCTGGTTGGGTGACCTCCTTTTTTAACATAAGGGAAATGAGTGGGTAACCTTGATTATGGTCCAGCTGTTGTTTTGTTCACAGCATCCTGTGCAGAAATGAAACAATCCCTAACTTTTTTTTTCCGTCAGTTAATAGTAAGAAGGGGGTATATTTAGGAGCATTTCCTAAACAACACAGATGCAGATGACATAATGGAAAGAAAACTTAGTTCAAGCAGCACCCATATTGTCTAAAGCTCACCAGGTTATGCTCATAATGCCCACAGAGATTACTTAAAAAATTGGGTTTACAAACCCTTGTAAAATGCCCACATATTCAGATTTAAGCAATGTAAATCAATGTGGTTTTTTTAGAAGAAAAACAAATGGCTATTTCTTTTCTGCTCAGGTGGATTAATTAGACATTTGTTGATAGAGTGGGTGTCCTACAGCAGTTCTAGAAGTAAATGGATGCAAATGCGCTATGCTTTCACTTAATTTGCTTTGGCCATCAGCATCCACCAAAAGAGATACTATATGGGGTTATACTTACAAAATAATTTAGTCTTGTATTTTCCAGATGGGTGTCTTCTCTTCAGAATGTCAGGATAAGAACATTTCAATTAACTTTGGTTGACCAATATAAAATACGTGGCTTGTTTGTTATAGAGGTGAATAAAGTCTGGCTTTAGGTTGAATGGGTGGAAAGAGAGTAAAGTGTATCTCAAGCCAAAACCTTTTTCTTTCGGACAGAGTAGGAAAGGGTTAAAACCTTGTCGGTGTCCCCATTGAAAGATTTTTCCTCTACTCTTTTTTCAATGACAAATCAAAATTTTGGATTTCCCATAATTTTCAGTCCTTTCACAGTAGAGAGTAAATTCAGTGGCGTCAATAGGGGGTGCAGCCTGCACTGGGTGACACCAAAATGACTGACAGTCATTTTGGTGTCACCCTCTCTGCAAAGTTACATAGTTAGTCAGGTTATAAAAAGGCACAATTCCATTGAGTTCAATCTATAGAGATAAGAGAAGAAAAAAAAAAGAAAGAAGAAAAACGTAAAACAGAATGCTATGCCCACAGTTACCCACTGTTGAAAAGTCATGGACCGAGATCCTGACAGTTGTACGAGAGAGGAGGCATACCTTATCCCGCTGGGTGAATTTCCCCCACCTCTCTTTGCCGGCGTCCATCACCAAGATGGCCGCAAGCAGGTAAGCGCGTGTGACATCATAATGTGTGTGCATGATGACATTACGCATGCGCCATGACGTCCCAGCAGGGTGCCACCCAGGTGACATCACACCTCGGGACGCCCCATTGGGGACCCAGACGACAACAAAAAAAACCTGACAGGGCTTTTTACCCCCACCACATTGTCCTAAATAACAAGTTTTGGTTTTGGATACAACTTAAGAGAAGTGCATTGTTAAAGGGGCTGTCTCTGTGAAATACTAAAACAAATGATTATCTGCACTATAGTGCTCTCCGCGAACTCCTCAATAACACCCTATTGACAGCTGCAGAGATAAAGAGAAGCTTTATAAACTTCTCCCACAATATATTAAACAAAAGACACTGCGCTATCCCCAATAGTTTCTATAAACTTCTAAGTGCATATACTTTGTGACAATGAATATATACAAAATGTTCACTCCAACTTATACAGGTATATAGTCCATACAGACCTGATACACTAGCGTCAGCGTGTAACTCCTCCCCTACGTGTTTCATCCCATGGACTTTAGAAAAACATGGCGACATGGTGCATGACGTCAAATGACAAAGTGCGCGTGCAGCATCAAGTGACGTCACACTTCTGTAGGGGGTGGGGGGCAATATTTTCTGTTCTTGCCTCAGACGCAAAAGGAGCTAACTACGGCTCTGGTGGGTGCTATGTATGCTCTGTGCTGTAAATGGGTTCACGCCTTCCACTTTCTAGAACTGCAAAAACATCCTGACAGTGTGTTCTCTGATATAAAGGGAAGCCATTTATCTCTGACTTACCCTGCAGCCCTATGTCATGTGAACAGTCACATCAGCATGGAACATAAAGCGGCAAAACAAAAGTCGGGATCAGCAGCTACCCTTCAAACTATAAAAGACAACCTTCTCAGCAGAAGTCTGGGAGGGAGGGAAAGGGTAATTGATGCCTCATATAAATAATCTTTACCTTGTAGAGGCAAAACATGGGCCCTGTTTTTACCCTAACCTTTGCCTTTTAATAACAATGCCACCTAATACTAGTGAATCTAAACAAGTTTGAGCCTTTCTTCTGGTTCGGAATGTGGACAATGTGCACCGATCCATATCATCTATTTAATGACAACTGGAGGGATAAAGCTCCAATTCTGTTCCAAATTTATAAAGCCAGCCCCTTTGTGTACTTTTATATTGTAAGCCCTCACGGGCAGGGCCCTCCTTAGTATCTTGTCTTGATTTGTTTTGTGATTGTAATGTCTTCCTTATATTGTAAAGCGCTGCGCAAACTGTTGGCGCTATATAAATACTGTATAATAATAATAATTTGTGCAAGTCATGACAATACAGTTTTCAGCATGTGAAGGAACTTTCTTTCCACAGTGTTTACTTCTATCCATATGATTTGCTTCTGTAACTCTTTGCATATTACGCTGGATCTTTCTGTTGACATGTCAAGTCAAGCCGAAGAGAAAAAAAAAATACAAAACCAAAGTGTCAGCATATAAGGCTGATCCACTGTAATCGCCACCTTTTAAATGATCTTGCTACAACTTGCAAATTCCTTTGACTTTTAAGTGTTACTTAGCCCAAACTGAGGTTTGTTTTCAGCCATAGAATTAAACACTTTATAGAGATGAGTTTGGAAGATACAGATTCAAAACTGCACCAACAATCATTTGAACAGACAAGATTTCTAGCAAGCAACACAAAATAGCTGATGGCGCATTTCTTCTTTTCTCACCTGCTCCCTTTTTTACAGATGAAGCAATTTAACTGGATTAGCACTTCAACATAATACTGTGTTCATGACTGGAAATAACTTGACATATTTATGATGATTCAGCAAGCACTGTCTACATTAGTGCTCAGAATGTATATGTTAGTGGTATATAAATGAAGGTCATTGATAGCAAAAATAAGCACTTAGATCACACACAGTTCCTAATATATATATATATACATATACACATACACACACACACACTACATTGTCAAATGCCAAAAGTATTGGGACACCCCTCCAAATCATTGGATTCAGGCGTTCCGTGAAATTTCCTTGCTACTAAATATTCCACTGTCAACTGTTAGCGGTATTATAACAAAGTGGAAGCAACGGGGAACAACAGCCACGAAGTGGTAGGCCACGTAAAATGACAGAGCGGGGTCAGCGCATGCTGAAGTGCACAGTGCGCAGAATTGGCCAACCGTTTGCAGAGTCAATAGCCACAGACCTCCAAACTTCGTGTGGCCTTCAGATTTGCACAGCAAGAGTGCATAGAGAGCTTCATGGAATGGGTTTTCATGGGCGAGCAGCTGCACCCAAGCCTTACATCACCAAGTGCAATGCAAAGCATCGGATGCAGTGGTGTAAAGCACGCCGCCACTGGACTCTAGAGAAGTGGAGACGTGTTCTCTGGAGTAAAGAGCAAAACAACCTCTGTTTTTAACCTTAGCGGTTAGACAGATATTTTTGCATGCTGTGTCTGGTGAGTGTGCTGGGAAACTTTTTGCTGTTGCTCAGGAGTGACGAATCATGCTTCTCTGTCTGGTAATCCAAAGGACGTGTCTGGGTTTGGCAGTTGCCAGGAGAACGGTACTTGCCTGACTGCATTGTGCCAAATGTAAAGTTTGGTGGAGGGGGGATTATGGTGTGGGGTTGTTTTTCAGGGGTTGGGCTTGGCCCCTTAGCTCCAGTGAAGGGAACTCTTAGGGCATCAGCATACCCAGACATTTTGGACAATTTCATGCTCCCAACTTTGTGGGAACAGTTTGGGGATGATAGAACACCTTTGGGATGAATTAGAGCGGAGACTGCAAGCCAGGCCTTCTCGTCCAATATCAGTACCTGACCTCACAAATGCACTTCTGGAAGAATGTTCAAACATTCCCATATACACACTCCTAAACCTTATGGACAGCCTTCCTATAAGAGTTGAAGTTGTTATAGCAGCAAAGGGTGAGCCAACTCAATATTGAACCCTACGGACTAAGACTGGGAAGCCATTAAAGTTCAAGGCAGGCGTCCCAATACTTTTGATAATATAGTGTTTATATTATACAGTATATATGAATTGCCTTTAGTTTTGATTACGGCATGCACTCGTCAACAGCATAATTTCGAAAAGTTTATGCAAAGTCACAACATTTATTTCTGTCCAGAGCTGCATTAATTTTTCACCATGATCTTGTAGTGATGATGGGAAAATCAGATTATTGCATAAAGTCTTCTCCAGTACATCCCAAAGTTTCTCAATGGGGTTAAGGTCTGGACTCTGTGGTGGCCAATTCATGTGTGAAAATGATGTCTCATACTCCCTGGGCCACTCTACAATTTGAGCCCGATAAATACTGCCATTAATGGAAAAACCTTGTCATTCAGGGATAGGGAGCTGACCTCATTTATTGGGCACATAACATTGCTTATACTAGACCTGTTATCCAATGGAAAGCTCTTACCTATTTGATTAGCTAAATTCAGGTGATGATTTTTTTTGGTCAGGCAGTGCCGATAGATAGATAGATAGATAGATAGATAGATAGATAGATAGATAGATAGATAGATAGATAGATAGATAGAGATTAGGACAAATTGTACGTACATAAAATGCCAAATTTTAGCTCTTTAAACGGATGGACTCAGGATAACTTCCAAAAACGCAAGTTATAGGGTTATAGCAGATCTAAAAACATAATTAAAATACATATACAGTATGTGAACTATCTAACTTAATGACAAAACATGAAGGTACCTTAGTCCCTAATTGGGAGTACCAACACACCTTAAATTTGCAATCAATATGAAAATGTAGAGAGAGACTTCCATAGGACTTTACAGGCACTCTATACATGATCCAATACAATGCCCAATAAAATCCACATTTTATTCATAATTCACTTTAAAATTATGACAGATCAAAAAAGATTGATAAACCCTAAAATTAACTTTTCTTATTTCCATAATTTTGGTCTGTTAAACATACAGTTGAACGTGCCTTGTTATATATGTTTATTAAGTGAAAACAATACCTGTTGGTCCTGCCAGATATCCAGTGCTGTCATGTGTCCTGTGCACTCTGCAGTGTTATCTCAATCATCGCAGCGTTTGTGGACCCGTGAACAGGGCCAACTGATCGGAAGCCGATTAATCGATTATTGGAAAAGTTGACAACTTTTTCAATAATCGATTATAATCGATTATGTCGATTAGTTGTTGCAGCCCTAATTATTACCCTGTACATTTAAGCTCTGTGGATTACAGAACATCTCCCTTTATGGTATGGAAATGAGGAAAAGAGGAAATGTTCTATAGTATTAATACACTTTCTGCCCTAGGGTGACAATACTCCTCCATATGAGCATCCACCTAGGACAGGAAGTGTGTTAGTGGCAGGACCCACAGGTAAACGTAAAGGAAAAAAAAGCCGGAAAAAGAAAATAAAAAGATGCTATCAGAGGACTGGTAAGCTGCACTGCATACATTTTTTGTTCTTGGGTTTTAACTGAAACTTTCCTTCTGAATAAAGGCATGAATACAGAAAAAAGAAGGAAAAGGAGCAACATTTGTCCCTTCTTTAGATATATCGCATGGTACATTGTATAAATACGGGTGGCAAATGAGCTGCTTGTATATTCAGTGTTTAAACTGCAAGTGGAAACACTGCCCAATCAGCTGCAACTGATTTCCTGTAAAGTCAAATGCAGCAGCTATTCAACTGGCTAAGAGCATTGCTGAAACTCATACAAGTTACTGTGAAGGCTTAGAAGGTTGTTTCTGTTGCTTGTTCCCATGCCAGGAATAATAGAATTCCATCAACGATCCAAACTCCACAATGTTTTGCTTAGAACCTTAAACTCATTTATATGAAATCTTCAATGTTTTTTAAGGCGACCTCCTAGGTCTGGCACAAAAATAGTACGCATGAAGCTAGTTCACACTTTCAACCTCTCACACTAAACTGTCCCCTTTAGATCACAAATACAAATAACTATATTCCCAACAGAAAAAAACCTAATTTTTTCAGGAAAACTTTTGACTCTGCTTGTCAACTTTTACAATGGAAGCAGTGTTGAAACATTTTCTAAGACGCTTTGAAGTTTGTATCTAATGGTTATCCAAGATAAACTACTTTATTTAGAATTTCCCAACCACATCTGGGCTACATTGATTGTGCTATTATGCATGTGTAAAGACACGTCAACGTTTTTACCCTGGCAGATGAAAAACAAATGCGGCACATCTATAAACATTCTCAAACCAAGGTGAGTATGAGTATTGGTAATGTGTTTGGGGGGGTCATGAAAAGACACCTACCAGTGGCAGTTCATTAAAATACTTCAGATGAATTGATTTGCCTTGTCAATGTAAAAGGTTTCAATAAGAAAAACAAACAACACTTACAAAGCCCAGATATCCCATCTGCCAGACGACCAGTTGAGCACTGTGAGGAAATACCTGGGCCTGTATTTACTGAGCTACCAGAGATTGATGTTGAATCCCTCAGTTTACCTGCTTCTACAGATGATGATGATGATGATGCTCAGATCGAATATACGCCATCTGATGCAGATTGTGATAAAATTTCTCTGTTTAGTCAGCCTGAATTGAATGATCTTGTAAGAGATTTGTATTTGCCAAAGCAGTCTGCTGAATTGTTGGCTTCCAGGCTGCAAGAGAAAGCACTACTCAGACCTGGCACTAGTGTCTCCTTTTATCGTAACAGAGAAGCAGCACTGCGAAAGTACTTCCATTCAGATGGTCAACTTGTTTATTGTAATGATGTTGAAGGGCTTCTTCTCAATATGGGACTGCCCGCATATGATTCAAGTGAATGGAGACTTTTTATTGACAGAAGTAAAAGGAGTTTGAAATGTGTGTTACTTCACAACAGAAATATATATGGTTCAATCCCAATAGGACACTCTGTAAAAATGAAAAAAGAGTATCTTATCTTATCTTATTCTTGTATGTATGCCTGTATAGCTATTCGTATATGAGCATAAATTTGCTGTTTTTCTTGAAAATGCAATATTTGATATCTCAAAAACCTGATGTGATAGACAAAAACTGATGCCAGATTTCAGCACGCCAAAATTACCTTAAAACAGTTGGAATACCTTATGCCAGAAAAAGTGTGTTGACCAGTGTTATCTTTATCTTTAAAGTTGATAAATATAACCAGTTTACACTTTATCTCCTTTTCTTGCACAGGGGGAGTACTACAAGAACAATGTAATACTTAAACTCATCGTGGCTAACAGCACAGCTTACAAGCCACTGAATACAGGTAGCAACCGAGACAGTCCCTATAATGAGGCAGCCTGAGGGTCAGTGGGCTGCCACTCTTTGGGCCTATGCCTGCTGCCCCAGGCCAGAGCATCCCAGGTTGCTAAGAGCTGGACGGGGAGATGTGTAAGGGCCATACACATATCTATTCTCGGCTCTTAGCAACCTAGGATTCTCTCTCTGGCTGGCATTTCACAGAGCTCTTGGTAACCGATGACATCATTGGTTGCCAGGAGCTGAGTGGGATGCCCTGGCCGACATCCCACAAAGCTATTGGTAACCAGCGATGTCAGTGAGCTGGGTGGGATGCAGACCATTGCTGGGCGGTACGCCACCAGAATGCCGACCAGGGCATCATTAGTGTGCACCACCAACACCCCATCAACCTCTCCAGACTCCCCCCCGACTTGTCACAGCGATGCAAAGGTTGGTCTCAACCTTCCTGAACTGCTTGACAGATTGGACTGTCTTTCGGAATTGAAACACTTTATGCTAATTATATACTCATCCTTAACCTTAAACACTTCATGTATTTTTTTTTGTGGGATTGCATGAAGTATTAATTATGTGGTCAATCTAGATTCAAAAGGGTAACTCTTTCTACCTGAAGTTGCAGCATGCCTGAACTCACCTCAGACTTTACTCCCAACTCAGACAATCATTTGTTTAAAAAGTAACTCCTTCCCCCAAAGTTATTTGCTCTTATATTGCCTGTGCCATACACAAAACCTGGTTAAAAGTGCAAGTAATCCCTAATAATAAAATAATAAATAATACATTAATTTTAAAAAGTTTAAATAATTTGAAGACTGTTAAATGTAAAATACATAATTTTTAAACTGTTGTCTTTTTTTTGTCAGCTTCTAATAAAAAAAGACCAAAATATTTATTAAATCAGTGCACCAAATAAAAGTCCTATATGCCTTTAAAAACTATTTAAGTAGGCAAATCAATATATTGTTAACCTAACTGATGCATAATGGAACTGCCAAACTTGGTCTGGACATCTAGCCTTCAATGAACACTGGTCATTTAATAGATATGCAATATAAATACAAAAGATATGGTTTGCCCAAGCTCTGTTTTTAAGATAATATTCAGAAAGACATTTGTAGAAATCTAACCATTTAATTGAACAATAGAAGATGACATTAAAACCTTAACTGGTTCAGATTAGACAGGGAGGTAAATCCTTCAATGCTTATACCATCAGTTCTGCGACTACAGGCCAATTATTTCCATATACAAAGTTGGCTATAACATCCTTACACTTGTATAATTATTTTGTATATGCTGTATGTACAGCTAAGCGGATCATTTCATGGCACCCTCTCTGAATGTTGAGCATTCCTTCCTCTGCATGGAATTGTGGGCAAGAGATTAGAAGGAACTGGCAGTGGAAATTTAGTAGGGTACCACATCATTATTTCATCAGAACTACAAAGCATAGTTCATTCAAAGCTTATAAAGACCCACGTTGATGTATAACAGAAATTACATTGTTTAATTTATTGTGGTATAAACCAAGAATTTCTATATTAGCCAGACGCTTGTTGTTGATACGCCAAGCATGACTAACAAGCTGAAAACTTGCCTAAAACTAGAGGCAATTATACACCTTACAAGATAATAGAAACAAACTTCCTACCCTGATATTTCAGTCTAACTAGGTCTACCAACGCAATCAAATACACCTCTGAGATCAACACAGCTCATTCCTGCACTTTATGCTAAAGATAAACTCATCAGACAGAATTGTATTTTTGTAGCAAAGCCCTTAGTAAACATGTCTAACACATTTATACTCAGGGACGGTTTATCAAACATTTGCTGCTGATTAGTTAGGGATTACTGAGGATATGGCTAAGCCTGGAGCCAGTTGACAGAATAGAGACATAACCACTGGTGTAAACAAAAGGAGAATTCAGCAAAGACCACCAATTCTACACCCACATTACACTGAATGTAATTTTACCGATTAGTTTCACATTCAGCTCTGTGCCTCCGAAAACTGTCCCACATTCCCACATTGGGTGTATTTAAATCAGGCCTTGAACATCTTATTCCTGTATGTTTGGAAGTTCTTTAGACTAATATGTATGCAAATGATGCTTGAAAATTTCTAATATCATATAGTATAAGCATTAAATATATACAATGTAAAATGCAAGGACAAATAAAGAATACAACTGTGCTATTTATTTAATTACTTTAATGATTTAATGACAACAGAACAGTGCTTTCGACATCTTTTTTATTTTGTAATTAATTTTTGCTTTAAAAGGGTTCCATGTATATTACAGCAGAGGTGTTATTTGCATAAACTGATGGGCTGGGTGTTGCGGTGGAATTGCAACCAAGCCCAGTTCCAAAATTAGGATAATATAGTATATTTAATTGGATGAGTACTGCAATAAGGGTGGGATCTGGAAATGGAAACACAGTGAAGCTAATTTACTAAAAGAGCTGAGAATGCGCACACAGTAAATTATGAGAAGATTCACTTCAATTATCCAGTGCAAAGTGAAAATTCCTGTTTACTTATTTCATGTGCACATAAAAAATTTAAGTGAATCTTAACACAATTTATTGTGTTAACATCCTCAGCTCTTGTAGTAAAGCAGCCTCAGTTGGTTCTCATAAAATGTCAAGAGGACCAACAAAACATACATCTAAGCTGGATATTTTTATGTTTAAGGTTTATTCTTCTGCAGCAGTCTTGAGGCTTGCCATGGCTAAATGCTATATATCCAGTCATGTATGTGGCATGCCTCGCTCATTGATCTGCTTCAATTAACTTTGCTTTATAAAATTGTTTCTATTCGGTTTGTTACGAGGGTGTAATGTTTTTTTTTTGTTTTTGGGGGGGAGGGGATGCTTCTAATATAGTTTAGTGTGTTTCAATTAGTACAGTATTTTTGTTTTGAATCCCATGTATTTGATTGTTATTTGTGTGCTGTATCTTTAAATTTTTATTTTTTTAATTTTTTCACAGTTTTCTTTCTTTATGTGGAAAAAAGTAAAATAATGGGTTTAATAATAACAGGCTGTTTATGACACAAATACAAGCCTACGGTAATTAAAATCAGCTTCCACAAAAGATGTACAGCCCACTGCACCCTTAAAAACTACCTACATTTTGCCTTCTCCATTAAATCCATTGACTTTTGTTAAATAGTGAGATTACGCTGTAAACTCACAATCTTTTTGGAAATTTGGGGGAAATGAGAACTCTCAATTTCATTTATCCCTATTAGCTACATCGTTATTAATTATTTGCAACTATTGGACAATTTTAAGTAAATAAGTCAAGAGAGAAATAAAGGAGCTGACCTCTTTGTGAAAATGTCAAGTTCCTGGCTGTTCCCCCACAACACTTAAACTTATGCAAGGCAAAACAACAGGTTATCATCAATGCCCCCTTCACAGCACCACAGACACACCTTTCCTTGGTTCCACCTTCTAAATTTTCAGCCGCTTGTAGCCAAGAAAATACCCAGTACTTCTGGGTATGGAAGAGCACGTGACTCTCTTCTCGTGTGGCAGGGCTAGTGTGCATGGTAAGTGTCTTATTATTGTCACATGGATGCAGAAAGACATTCCTCAACCATGTGTAAACGAAGACTGGAGTGACTCAGAGACAGTGGCAAACCAAGGTATATCCCACCGCACTCCTGACCGGAAACAAACCCAATAATAAATAATGTGACACTATAAATGTGACACTATTCCAGTCAATAAAGGGATTGACTCTGCATCAAGTTGGAGTGCGAGTGACCATCTATCGATTAAAAAACAGTGGCGGCACAATGGGGGTGCGGCCCGCCCCAGGGTGACACCATTGGAGGGGTGACACCAAAATGACTGACAGTCATTTTGAGGTCACCCCCTCTAAAAAGGTGGGCACTCGGTCATAGACCGAGAGCCCGACAATGTCAGGAGAGAGGAGGGGACCCGGCAACATACCTCATCCTGCCAGGTGAACGTCACCTCCTCTCCCTGCCTGCGTCTACCACCAATATGGCCACCGTCAGGATCTTGTTGGCAGAAGAAAATACAGCAAATAGTATGCAGGATCTTGTTGGCAGAAGAAAATACGGCAACTAGTACAAAGGATCCTGCACATAAAGTGCTCTATATAAATTATAGCGCAAAGGTTCCCAATTGGTTAGGTCAAGCCACCTGCATCCTAGCATAAAAATACACTAGGCTTAGCAATAAAGGACTCTAGGTGGCTTGAGCCACTTGTTTCCTAGCAATTTGTGTCCTAGCAACAAAGGGTACTAGGCGGCTTGAGCCACTTGCATCCTAGCAACAAAGGGTAGTAGGCAGCTTGAGCTTCCAAGTGCATTTTGTTGCTAGGATGCAGGCGTCATCAATAGAGTGCATTTGCGCCATATGCATATAAATGTTAGCACAAATGTTCACAAGCGTACACTGTAAAATATGGTCTATACGCAGGATCTCAGCAAAGATTTTTTGATTTCTGATTTTACGGATCTGGACCCAGAGCAGGTTTACTAATATGTACGTACTGTGTTCATTGGCCCAAAGAAAACAATTCATCTGTGTTTAGATCTGCAAAATAAAACATTATACTGAAAAAAACTTTTTTTCATGGCTGTGTGCATGAGCCCTATGCTTTAAATGCAGTTACAGCACAAATAAATAATTGCCTTTGTTATTGTATATCAGGGGTGCCCACAACTTTTGTGTCAAGATCTACTTTCAAATGACGAGCTACATGAGCTCTACCAACGGAAAAAAAAACTCCCTCGCTCTCTCTCTCCTGGCTGTCTCTCCTTGCTCTCTCTCCTGGCTGTCTCTCCTTGCTCTCTCTCCCTGCTGTCTTTCCTCACTCTCTCTCCTGGCTGTCCTTCCTCGTTTTTTCTCCTGGCTGTCTCCTTTGCTCTCTTGGCTGTCTCTCCTTGCTCTCTTTTTCCTGGCTGTCTCTCCCCGCTCTCTCCCCTGGCTTTCTTTCCTCTCTCTCCTGGCTGCCTCTCCCCGCTCTCTCCCCTGGCTCACCTTGCTGTATTTTGCAACATGCTGTGTAAACTAATATTCTTTGATGTAATACATAGCACTTCAACCACCAGTATCCACCAGAAAGGTGTCAGGGAGCTTGGCTCAGCAGACTCATAGGCTAATAGGTAATCATGTGTACAAAGCTAAATAAATATACTAAAATGGAATAAAGGGGCCGCCATTCACACCCTTCGTGATCTACCAGCATCAGCTTTGAGAGCTACTGGTAGATCACGATCTACCTAATAGGCACCCCTGTTGTATATACTGTACTACTGTTCACTGAGCAAGGGATACTCTATGAAGTCATATATTTCCCCTATAGCTCCTTGGTCCTAAAAATTGCTTCTAATAAATGAAGCCAAATATTATTGTAATAGGTCTGACGTGTAGAAAACCTACGTGCAAAACTACAGTTTACACGTGTACCTAGAACTGTTCAAAGCCTTGTTCTAGGAGACAGGATGTCTGCTGCACTAAAAATACACTATAAAATTATCTCACAACTATTTGTTGTAAATCAGAAAAAAACCCTAGTTTATATTTACTTAGAATTAACTACCCACAGATTCAGGGCTACAAACAATGACTGCTTATTTTTATTCTTGTCATCCAATGACCAATGTCCAATGTAATTGCAAGTAAACACTAAAATTCAGTATATTGCAGCTTATCAGTCTTTAGATGTGGTGACTGCATTTGTGTCCTTTTTTTCAGGCTTTTTTCCTTTAATTTCACCTGGTAATCCTGCCAGTTATACACTTCCTGTCCTAAAGCGACAATGCTTACTGACAGTACTGTATATGTGGAGGAGAAGAGTTGTCGCCCTAGGACAGGACAGGGATGAACTGGGCAGGGCTAAAAAGATTGCTTGGACAACACTGCATAGAAACTTACTGTAAAAGCAAACTGGATTTCTGGCAAAATAAACAAGTATTTTTTGGCACTTATCAAACAGATATAACTAATTACTTTCAATAGTACATTTCATGAGCCAAAAGGGAACAAATAAGAGAATTTTAATACTAGAGTTTGCAGACACTTTAATAACAAAGTAGCTTCCTGTAAATCAATCTAATATCTAATTTTGCCACAACAGTTTTTAGATTTCAGGCTAAAGTTTCATTTTTAAAATTGAAATCTTGCAGCACTGGGATCCCACATAGTTTGATAGATGTCTTGCATTTGAAGGATGTTACAGAAATGTTCATGCTTGTGCCTGTATATGGCATGGGACACCTTTAATTATTATTTGAATGTTTGCACCTGACTAGAAGATAGCAAATGCTATCAGAGAAGAGGAATATGAAGGAAAATATACAGGGAAGGAGACAGGAAATTAAAGGCAAATTGTTAGTACAAGTGTAGATCATGTCAAATAAATAGAGACACTGCATGTATGTTGCAACTGCTCTACTTTTTGGTTCAAGTAGCATCCAAAAGAAAGAATCTTCAGTGCAGCATATCAACAAAATCACCAGCATATTTAATATGGCCAAAATGTGCAAAATTAACGTTTTCAGAATGCCATACTCTCTTTGTTGGAACACATCCACATGGCTGCTGCTGGGGGGGGGGTTGGAGTGGGACAAGTTTGGGACATTGTTGAGGAAACTTAAAGTGTATTCTTGTTTTGTTGGATTGCCTTTTAGTTTTCTCCTATGTAATGTTAAGGAGGGGGTCCGGGTAGTTAAAAAAGAACTCCAGGAACATTTTTTATTAACTCTTGTAATGTGGTAGTAGCCTCACTGTAAGGTTAATATAATTGTTTATTAACTTTTAGCTGGAAGGCCCGATCTAGGAAGAACCCGACTTGGGGCATCGGGTAAATATACCTTTTTTCTAACGTAAACAAAATTCTTTGGTTGCGCCCCCCTGTGTATTGCCTTCAGAGCGTCTGGTCATTGTGGCCGGCACTCTGATACCGTCTTTCCCCGAAAATAAGACACTGTCTTATATTTTTTTTGCCCCCAAAAACCACACTAGGTCTTATTTTCAAGGGATGTTTTTTTTTTTTAATGTGCAACAAAATGTACAACAATCCAAAGTTATCTGGTATCACTCCGCCTGTCACAGTATCTGGCGCTATAGAGGAATATCAGCTAATGCGACTCTGCTCCCTCCGCCGCCACAGCCTTGCTTTCTACAGCGCCGGCTTCCTTTGCCACCAGGGACAGTGGTACCAGTGGTGCAGCAGTGGGGACATCAGACAGTGGACAGCGTGGTAAAGTACGGTACCATTTACTGGTACACATTACAGTACAGTACCAGTACATTAAGCAGTGCCTTCAGGGGGACAGCAGTTGGTGAAGTATGGTACTGGAGTGCTCCCTGTCACTGTGCTGTCTGGAGGGAGTCCCCTGTCATCCCCTTAATACAGTATGTCCCTGCAGGCTGATACCATCTCTCCTGCAAGTTCCCCCTCACATGCTACCACCAAACTAGGTCTTATTTTCGGGGTAGGTCTTATTTTCGGGGAAACAGGGTATTAACCCTGTATGCACAGTCTGTGTCTCCTGAGTGTCTCCTCAGCTAAAAACTGATACAATTGTTTTTTTGGTCTGTAATTCTGCAAAATAAGTCACAGTTTAGAAATTTGTATTATGAACACCAACCATTAACACTAACCCCCATTGTTCAACACTGGCTGGGTTGGTGGAAACCTAGCGCAACACACTCCCACATATCACAACACTGGTCAATATAACCATATAGTGTTACGGCTGGTCGAAATTTCACATTTAGTTCTCCTAGCGCAGTGGTTTTTGTCTTTTTATTTTGGGTTGGTGGAAAGGCCTAGAATTTACACCAAAACCCTAAGATGTTATACTTCAAAAAAGATCAGTTAATGCTGAAAAATGTAGGTGAGCTGCTGTGGAAATTTAAAGTCAACTCCCTGCACTGCAGCTCTTTTCTGCTAATGTTAACCCACAGCTAACTTTTTGTTTAAAAAATTTGCATCTTCACAATATTTGAAGCTGCAGCAGCTATCTTGCGTCCACCTTCATTTTCTGTCTGAATTACCTCCATCATTCATCAATCCCCCCTGATCTGTACTATTGTTGACCCCCTCTCACAGCTATTAGCTTTCTTTGCCATCAATCATAATCACTGCCAGGCTCACACAGAATGGTCGTTGGTGGGTCTCACAGAATTTTACTATGGGGCACCATGAATTGTAGTTACGCTCCTGATCCAAAGGCAAGCAGCTGCAGAATGGCTCTGCGCTGTTAGTAAATAGCAGGCAGTAGCCCGCCATATGATGAGTTTGGGTCACAGGATTACATTCGTAAATGTACTGCTTTGACCCAAAGGAGGACTAAAGCCAAAACAAAATTTGATTTTAGTTTTCTTATAAATAAATATTTCAGGCATAATTATTACAAACATGTATAAAGTAAACATGATTTTAGCAATCAGATTTCAGAAATCACCTTTCACTAATTTTGCATAAAATAACCTGAAATCTGAATAATTTTCTTGACTAATAAAAAAAAGAAAACTTGGAGGTCAGACTTATCTAATAAGGTTCAGTATAATGGGTCAAGTGTGTTGATCCACGGAAACCAATTAGAAATCATGTTTTATTAATCTAACTTCAGTAATCTTACATTTAATTCGTTAGCGTGGGTGACAGCCTTTAGATATATTTTTTTCCTGAGCTCTCTCTGTAGGGAATACATTTACTTTAACAATCTTCCTTATATATATTCTGGGGATTTTAAAGGCAGCCTGCACACCACACGCAATATCATTTTCATTCTGCTTGAATAAAGAACTCTTTGTAAATGTAAGATAATGGATCTGTAGGCATCAGATACATGCTCTCATCTAATAACTTGCAATAATAAACAGTCTGTAATTACATTATATCCTAGTGATGGGAAAAAGGGTATTTACTTTCCTGGCTCCCATATTAATATTTTACTGTTTTTCACATACTTTCCCTCCTGTGTAATGGAGCAATGAGAAACCACACTACATCTTCTCAATGAGCACAAGTAATATTTACAGCCTGTACCTGTAATAGCAGGTTCATAATTCCATGTTTATTTTTAGAAGTCAAACAGTGTGGTTTAGCAAAACAATTAGGCAATAGGTTTAAAACATTCGACTACAATGCAGGCTCAGGATTTCAATCATTTTTAACAATTCTATTCTATATCACACAAGTGATGAGTTATCCAACTATGCCATTCAGTGTGTTTGTGCCATTACTCTCTGGACAACGCAAACTTCCCAACTATGTTCTGAGCTCTGGTGCAAAAGATGCTTACTCAGGGTTCCCGTAGCATCTAATTCTTTCATCATACATCCAGTAAGAATGGGGTCACCCTGCCAGCCACAGCAATAGATTTACAGGCTACAATATGAAAGTTCAGGCCACAAGGTAGAAGTTAAGACCAGGAGGTGGAAGTACAGGCAACATTGTTAAAGTGACATTAAACTCAGGAATTAAAGGAGAACTATGAGGTGAGTGATTTTCACTCAACCTCATAGTTCGAGCCGACGCGTGATAATGAAACTGTCACACGTTGGCTCAATAGATCGTGAAGTGAGCGAACACATACTGTGACTCGCTCACTTTCCGATCATCTCCCTGCAGAGAGCGGTAACTGTCACTCACGGCTCCCACAGGGATTTCCCCCCTCCCCGCTCCGATCCTCCTGCGCTGACTGGCGGAACGGACGGGGGAGGGTTCCGGTACAGCTGACTCTGGCTCAAGATAGGCAGAGCCAGCTGTCAGTCATGCAGCTGGGTGGATCTCGATAGTAATGCCGGGATCTGTCCTGGCTGCGGTGGTCTCAGTATACCGCGAGCTGTAGCTCGTGATATACTGAGCTGATGGTCACGGGAGGACGCTAGTTTATGTCCTTCAGTGACCCTTGGGAGAACTATGGGGAAAAACACTTACCCCATAGTTCTTCTTTAAACCTTAAAATGCATTCAAGTACCTTAACTATCGATAAAAAAATGCTTATTTGTACATCACTCCCATGATGGACTACAATATCAATACAAATTAGTAAACTAAACGTGAGATTGTCCTCCTTTACAGGAGTGAGCTTGGAGCAGTGGCTACTAAACAACATAAAAGGACCATGGAGAACAAAAGTAACCACCCTCCAGAAGGAAGGACAGTGTCAGTATGAATTCAGAGATGATTTGAGGATCTACAGCCGAGTGATACACAAATAAACTACATTTTTGTTAATTGTTAAGGTACTTCAATGCATTTTTAAGATTCCTAAGTTTAGTGTCACTTTAAACTAACCAGACCGAACCCAACGAGGCCTGAACTTCCAGACAGTAATATTACAAACACACTTAGGCATTGTTTTTAAACATGCAGAGCAAACAAACAGACAGCGCCTTGTCCTCGTGTAATACAGTTTATTAATCAATAAACATACAAGCTGACATAAAATACTACTCACATGGTAATCACTGAATGAATGGTAAAAGGCAGACCCCACACAAAGCTGCCTTGCTAGCAGACGCATTTCAGGGAATATACCCCCTTCCTCAGGTTTAGGATTTAAATCACTATTAACAATATTCAATATCACACAAGGAATGGGTTATCCACCCAATATACAGTGTGGGTAATTTATCAAAACTGGAGCAGGCAAAATCTGGAGCAATTGCCCAAGGCAGCCAATCAGCTTCTCTCTTTAGTTGGTTCAGGTAAGATTAGAATATGAAAATTAAAGATCGAAGCTGACTGGTTGCCATGCACAACTGCTCCAGATTTTATCTGCTCCAGTTTTGATCAATTCTCCTCAGTGTATTTGTACCATTACTCTCTGGACAACACAAGCTTCCCAACTATGTTCTGAGCCCTAGTATAAAAAATGCTTACCTTTCATCCAACCTGTAAATCATTTGCTGTTTTAAAATATCAGTATGGTGGGAAAAATTTAATTAAAAGCATTCATGGGTTGAAAACGATCACGTTTGGCAATTACGTAATCTTTGTAATGCACATAGCTGAAAATGTGTGCGTCCTTTGCCTACACCATTTTTACTAAGAGTTGTCCCTCTGTCTGATCTCAGAAAGTTGGAAGGTTTAAAGACTACAATTATAGCCCACTGAATTAGAATTTTGAGAGTTTACAATTAATTAACGCTGCGTAACCCAGTGGAATGGAATTGCCAACTCTAGGCCTACCTCTAATCATGATAAGATTTTTTTGAATGTCCCTGATTAGTCTGTTCTACATGTAAAAAGGCTGGTGAGTTTTGAACATTAGTGAGACACACATAGTAGACTGTAACCAAACTTAGTACACTGTACCCCATTATCCATATGTTACCAAATATAGCAGACTGATACCAAACTCAGGAGACTTTTTACCATTATCCATATGATACAAAACATAGTAGATTGATACAAAATTTACTAGACTGTTTATCATTATCCATATAATACCAAACATAGTTGACTGATACCAATCTTAGAAGACCGTTTACCATTATCCATACAACACCAAACATAGTAGACTGATACCAAACTTAGTACACTGTTCACCATTAATCACAAATTGCAAAACATAGGCGACTGATACCAAACTCAGTAGTCTTCCCTAGGCCCCTTTCACACGGTCCAATCAGGAGGGGATCCATGCACGAATCTCCTACTGCTCAGAACAGATGCCACCATTGCAACATCTGTGTCAGTCCAGTTTTTGATCACAACATGGAGGAAAAAAATGAAATTACTGGACCCCATGTTGGTCTATGGGGAATCAGATGTAATTGGACTGTACAGCATTTACAGCAGATTACCCCTGATCCGCCACAATCAGATCTGATGAAACAGAAATCTCTGATCTGTTTGTTTTTCTGGACCTTGCCAGAGTCGAGGGTAACCGGACGTAAACAGATGCACGTCTGCTTAGATCTGGCTGCCCATAGACTAATATTGGATTTCCCATCAGATCCACCTGAAAACCTGACAGGCAGACCTAATTGGAATGCCAATGTAAAAGGGTCTTTATGCATGCAAGGGAGTTACATCAATTCCCTGCCAGAATCAGGACAGCCTAAAAGTCCACACCTGGAAGAAGCTGGGAAGAAGATAGTGGTGCTGGCGAGGGACCTCATAGACATCATATCGGTGGAGCAGAGGTGAGTATCTGCAGACTTTAGTTCCAGCTAAAGACATGTTAACAAATAAGGCCATCTGTGAGTATAATAGGTGCAGCCTTGATTGATGGAGTGTGTTAGTTCCTTGAAAGCTTGGAAAGGAACAGCCCCATTGTGATGTTGGGGAAGGATGTAGCTAGCTACATCAAATATATGTGCTATTGTATGTCTTCCTTTCCACAAAGGAAGCAATTTTAAGTGCCAGTAACTTGTAGCTTTAACTAGGCACTAATAACATACACACATATATGTCTGTGTATTTGAAATAAATATAACATCAGATATCTATCATTGTATTTTCACGCTTTGTGAGAATGAATGTGACCATTCTCTCAGGTATCATCCATTTACCTGGGGACTTTTGACAAAAGATGACCATTATCATTTCATGCCAGCTCTCTGTCCTGAAATGGCATATAAACAAATCGGCGGAGCAAGTCCTGTGACATGACGGTCCTTGCTCCACCCATTTGTTTGCATTCGGCTCAGAGCTGTCAATTTGCAGTGGGAGTTCGACAGCAAAGGACGGGTCGGCAGGCAGCAGGCCTTTTCTTATTTCGGCGAGTCAGCAGGCATTGTTCATCGTGATTGTCAAGGATCTACGTAGCTGGATGTCATGATTGACCTTTGGATAACATCGATGGACACTGTTTCTTTGGGGGTTTTTTAACTAATAAAGGACTTGTCAAAAATTGCCTTGTGTTTTTTGTTCAAATAAAGGACTTTTTCATGGTGTTGTGTGCTTATTTAATATTTTTTTTAACTATTTGGTGAATGTGTAAAGGTAACAACTACCACTTACTCATTCACAAGGGGGGGGGGCTGCATCTGGGTGCCTCCTTTATGCCCCTTAGTACCAGATTATTATTGCTGTTTCCGTAAAAAAAAACTTTTTCCCTTCTCTGGATGGTCACTAAAACAGGGGGTGCTCAAATTATCCAGCAGGGGCATGGACAGTAATGAAACATTCTTAAAAGGAGAGTGAAAAAGCATTAGAATTCCTTGTACCCTCGTGGAGGTGAAGTTCCACTTCCTGTTTAGTTGCTGGGGTAGGAAGCGGTGTGAAATCTACCAAACACGGAAACAGATGACAATGAAAACCCGCCAGAGCTGGAGCTTTGGGACTAATGTACAAAGGTACCTTGGGACTCACAATGTAAAGTTTGGTCACATTTCCATGCTCAGAAGCCACAGATGCTGTATTCAGCTATACATAGAAATCAATGGCTGTATGCAGCTGCAAGCGGGTATACACCTATATTTTCATAAACACACGCATACGTAAAGGTATATGCCCTTGGACACAAACTGTCTGCATCCAGGGGCGTATGTCTTTAAACATGCATGCATTTACACAAGTACCAGCGTATACCCACCTACAGCCATGTACAGCCATTGATGTCTATGGACAGCTGTATGCGCCACTTGTGACTCCCCAGAGGAAAAATACGTCCCAACATTACAATGTATGGCACCAGGTAACCATGGAATGAGCCCTTGAAGTAAACCTTCAGTCACTGACCCAAAACAGGTATCAAAAAAGTCAAAGAAAAGGTAGCACTTCTTGTCTTCATATGCCTTATAGGTCAGAGACTCAAAGTTGTAAAGCAAGAGGATCGTCATGACAGCAAGGTAACTAACTTTTACAGAATGAGACGTCAGTTATGGCGGCCTTCTTATTTCTCTAAGGAAAGGTTTTCTTTAAAAAAAATGACAAATGTAATTTGATTGACATTTCAAGGCAAATGTGAGCTATTTTATTGGCTTCCTTGCACTGACAAAAACATGGCAACATATTAAATACTAAGAAACTAAACCAGTATCAACTGCAAACAAAGACTCACAGTTTTATTTTTAGTTATCAGTATTTTACAGAAGTTGAGGTTAAAACTATATTATGTCTGGCATAAGTATGAGAGTTTGCCCTCTTTTCATCTGCTTATTAAACAATACATGAAAAGCAATGCTTTTTTAATAACGTTGAAGACATAGTCCAGCTTTTCCCCAAAAAATTATAAATGCACACACATTAAAAAAAAGAAAAAATGTGCATTTATAAATTTTTTGCATTTGAGCCTGCAAAGCATTGCAACTGATCGTGGGTACAATGCTTTGGCTTTTGCAAATCTGTCTGCAGAATGTCTGTACCAAGGTACGGATTTTCAGTTACAGAACAGGAGGAATTATCAATGGGCTACACGTTTACTATTACTACTATGAGTCCCGCAGTGGCAAATGGAGCTTTTTGTCTCTTCATTCATAGATCTGCATGCACGGCAGAGGCAAATAAAAAAAAAGAAAAGATAGCAGTAAGATAGCAGTGGGTGCGGAGAAGAACCTCAAATTTAGGTAAGGGGGCAGTTTGGGGAGGGGGTGCTGGGGGATGTGACCATATTTCATGTTATACTGAATATGGGTGTAACAGGAAACATGGTCTAAAAAGTGGTGTTAGTTAGTACAATTGATTCTTCCTATTGACTGACTGGCTCTTCCAGCACAGGGACCGAGCTGTGCCAGACCGAACAGTGACCGAGCTGTGCCAGTCACTGTTTCCGATCACATGTTCGGGAAGGCCACCCCTGGCTCTCGGTATTATGTAGTAAAGAAGTGGTTAATCGCAAGGAGTCAAAGGCAACTCCATTTAACGTAAAGCAAACGGCTTTCTTTTAGTTTTAGTTCCCTTCACTCTCAGCAGCTGAACAGAATGGTGCTGCATCGCAAGGAAGGCAAATAAAAGTTGTTAGATAAGTGAATGAAATTGAATCAGTCTCTTCAGGTACCTGATTATACCCACAGCAGTCTCTAATATCCTGCTCTTTTTTGCACAATGCTTGGCCATTCTGACAGGTAAAGCTTTGGCACCTCCTCATTGTAGCAAAGCTTGCCCTTTCTGGTCTCTTGCAAATGTTTATTGGTCTGTGAGGCTGCTCATCATAGTGATGGGCCAATGGGG
>NW_017307545.1:405599-409825 GCF_000935625.1 Nanorana parkeri | reverse complement strand
CGAGCAGGAGTTTGTGGCAAGGGCACAGAAAGTGGGTTGAATTATGCTGGGTGTTACTCAGCCTTGAAAAGGCACTGTAACCAGCACCAGATTGCAGAGTGGTGAATCTAAGAGGGGCAGCACCAAAGGTTGAGTGTTGCAGTAGGAGATGCTTTTGTTATTTTAAGCGGTTAAGGGAATAATAAATTAAATGTTTTCTTTGGCTTGAGTTCGATATTAAAGTTAATTTACCACTTGTTAAGAACATAAAAATACTTGAATTTCCATAACCTGCCAACAGGTTTGCTTTAAAGCTGAAGTTTAGATAAACGCTGATCTTCCAGAGTTGCAGGGATTAACAGCAGCCACTATCAAAGGTTGCGTCACTCGCCCATCCCTTCCTCCTCTCTCTTCCATTCATAAAAGTTGTACTATTATTTCCCACAATGCAAAGCAACCTGTGATTGGAGGAGGTGGATCCTGGTATTCATCCGTCCATCCTCCAATCCGTTCTCCAATGAGGCTTGCTGCTTTGCAGTGCAGCACAATGGTTGTTTTCAAGAGTTGTTAGGAGAGAAAAAAAAGAGAAATTTTACTGATCCGCTGAGAGTCCCTTCAAGCATCTCGTCTACCAATATACAGCATAAATTTAATACCATAACAAAGGTGTGAAAGTGCAATTAAGTGCAAGTTATCAAAAGGACTGATTGGATATGGGGGTAAGAGGTTAGACCCTTGTTAGGTTTTTACCACGGTCTTTGCCCCTGATAAGGAGATATACCCACTCTATTTGTCCTGCTGACCTATTTGTTCTGTTTAATGAAAATTAGAAAAAAAAGAAAGTTTGGGCCTTACATATGCATTTTGGGAAATGTCCCAAAAATGTTTTTACTGCAAAGAAGAAATTTCGCTCATACTTCTTGTGCTGCCCATGCCACTGATGGCTGCTGGATTGAGAAGAAACAGTTGTCTGAAGATTCTGAAGATTCTTCAACCCGTGGGTCCTCCTGCCAAAACCTACGTCACCACTGCAACTTGTAGGGTCTGGTGTGAGGAACCACAGTTCACAGCAGGGAAGCAGGGGATCAACACTACCAGAAGTGTAGATTTCTGAAGAGAGGTCATGCGACTGTTTCTTCTCAATCCAACAGTAATCCATGTCAATGTAACATGAGAGGTAAGAATGAACTCTCTTTGCAGGGAAACAGGAGCCAGGTAGTCAATGCTCCTTAAAATTTACATCAGGCACCTAATGTTTGAGGGTTTTCTCTAGTTGTTGTCAATAGAGCTGGCTCCTGGATTGGACATACTGGCCTCTGAATTGCATATCAATTTGTCCACCCCTACAACTTTGCTGTTTTACTGAAGCTAGCAGACCAGGCCAACAATCAATGAACAATAGAAATCACCAGCACTCCGTAAAGGAAATAAAAAAAAAGTCAATTTATTTGGACTAAACGTCACACATATCGCATAATCCAACGTTTCGGGACCACAGGGTCCCTTCATCAGGGCAGAGATGTGACATGATGGATGACCTGATGAATTGACTGTTGTACACGGCGCTATCTGTGATTGTCACTGCAAGCACCACTATTTTCACTTGGACCGCAAGCGCTGTAAGGAGTGCTGGGGACCTACTGTTTTCTGGAACCAGGCCAACAATCAGACACCTAGTGGATGGTTAGGATGGTTAGCGATGGAAGCCCATGTTCCTTTAAAAACAAGTTTACTTTAAATACCAATGCTTTGTAGAGGAGTACATGCATTGGCATATGGGGAAGGCATCATTCAGCAATTACATAGACAGTTTGCATAGACAGCTCAAACAATATTTGCTTATTTAGCACTGTGTGGAATGTACACAATCATTAAAGGGTAATTCCAGGTAATCCATGTTATTTTCAGACAATACCAAAATGCCACAACTACTACTTTAAAAATACTTTGTAGGTGATGTAAAGCAAATGAAGATAAATTACACACCATAGGCACATTTGTGATTACTAGTTGCAGTCTTCAAACTGGTATCCTCTGACTCATGTTATGAAATATTTAAGGCTACATGCACATATGTATGCTGCATGGTACAATGCACGTTTTACCACAACTAACATTTACACAGGAGTCTTTGTGTGTGTTGCACTGCGCTGCCATTTCTTTTTCAATGGGGCCTCAATGCATATACACAGCTTACCAGAAAGCACCTTTGTTAAAGGGGACCTTTACATGCCAATATGAAATTCATAAACAAACATTCACATATGCATTAGCATACAATTATCTAAATAAACACATGTACAATGCTGCTTTTTCATTTATAAACACCTTTTTTGGAAGCCTAATTTCCGTTCCTGTAAAGTAGTGGGCGGCCATTTCGGAAGAGGGCAAATGCTCATCTTTCCTGGATTTCATCTGCCATCATCTAGAGTAATTCCCGTGCCTGCGCAGCTTCGCTAGGTTCCACGGCCACACCCCCTTCTGACGATGCGCCACTACGCTCGCACATGTGCTTCTCATATAACATGACATTAAAAAGGGGGAAAAAACATGACTGCGAGATCTCGCGGCCATTTTTTTTCATGAAAGAGATCTCATTTCAGTGACAAGGCAATCCTAGTGTGCATCGCTTTGGCACACTAACGTCATTTTTGCCCTTTCAAAGTAGGAAGTGAATTCTCTGCAAGTGTAAGTACATCAAAATGACAGCATTTTGTACCTCACATGATTAAGTTATTAATAATCATAATAATATTATTTAAAGTGCACCAAAACCACAGATGTGAACACTATGGAGTGCTGTGTTAGAAAAATGGTACAATTTCATTTTTCTTTGTTTTGCAGTTTGTTGAGAGCCCATTTTGAATGCACCACAAAGCGTGCACTACTGCACTCCAACAATGTGACTGGACCCTTAAAGAAGAACTCTGGGCAAATGAAAAATTAATCCTTGCAGTGGGACTTTTCCGCACTTCAAGGGTTACGTGCTCATTTGTGTCTAGGTGCGAACAAGGAAAGGTTATACTCACCAGATAATTTGAGCCAGCTTGTTCTTAGACAAGTCCCTAGAGCCAGGGCCGCACCAAGAGTGAGGCGAGTGAGGCACTCACCTCGGGCACAGGTGCAAGGGGGGCACAGCCAGGGCTCAGCACGGCAGGGAGAAGAGGGGTGGCACAGCCTTTAGCTCCTCTTTGGATCCCACTATTCTCCCCTGCCTGTATGGGAGAGATGCTCGGCCAGGATCTGACAGCCGGTGGCTCTCTCTCTCCTCACCGATTGGCCATCCTGAAGTGACAGCGCTCCCTTCTCCACCCCACCCCCCCTCCTGCCGGATCCATTTCTCCCCGGATCCCCGCTGCCTCTACCCATACAGGCAGGGGAGAGCAGCGGGGATCGGAGAAGATGCTGCCGGCTGTGCCGCCCCTCTGTGCATGGCCGAGCGGCTCAGGATGAGGAGCGGATGATTGGTAAATATCTGTCATATTTACCGATCCTCTGTGTGCAGCATAAACATTGGAGTGATCAGGTGGTCACTCCAATGTTTGTAAATGACTGAGGACACATAGTACTATGAGTCCCCAATTATGAATGAACAGGAAGTGCTTTACATCACTTCCTGTTCATTCATGAGTTTCTGAATGGGTAGTAGCACTCACTATAGAGGCTTCTATCTATTCATAACTGGATGATGGTAAATATTTTACTATCACCAGTTTCTGAATGAATGGGAAGCCTCTCTACTGAGTGCTATCCATTCATTTAGAACACAGTCTGCAGAAAAAGAGATTGAGAACTCTGTGTCCTCAATTTCATTTTCTATTTCAAAAGGGAAATGTCAGGGGTCTGTTCAGACCCCTGATATTTCCTGAAACAGTAAAACAGTAAATACAAAATTACAAAATAATAGAAAAAAAAATACAAAAATAAAAATTAATTAAAAAACACATCCTGGAGGCAGGACACATGATGTCACATGACACCGTGTGTGCACAGCGTTGGGTGACATTACAAGCCTGTTGGGGGGGCACTTTTTTTGTTCTTGTTTCGGACGCAAAAGGAGCTAGCTACGGCTCTGCCTGGAGGCTCTCTCCCTCTCCTCTGCAGCAGTCTAAGAATCCTTGTGTCATCATGTTCTATACGTGTTGACACAAGTGTATAGAGTGTATTGACATGAGGATGCTGAGGAACATTCCATCTATGCAGCTGAGAAGGCACGCTTCAGTGACAGGAGAAGCAAGGAGTCCGCA
>NW_017307545.1:376598-405101 GCF_000935625.1 Nanorana parkeri | reverse complement strand
GGGGTGGGGGGGGGGACGGTATTCCCACTGCAACGGTTAATAAGAAATAACTTAAAGTTCTTCTTTAAAAAGGACAACAAATGCACCTTTAGAAATGTTTAATAATGATGATCACCAAACAGATACTTATAAATAACTGTAGGCTTTTTGTATTTTGCATACCTTATTTGTCTCTCCCCTCCCATTCTTCTCACCATGGCCATTTTTACTAAGCGCAAATGAATCCATCTTCCTTTACTTCCTGAAACTTTGGGTCTGTCTCTTGAAACGTGACATTGCACATCATCTCAGGAGGAAATTCCTTTCCTCTGAGATTTTGCAGTTTACAGATAAGATTTCCCAGGAAGGCACCGATGATGTAACCTTCCCGGGATGCATTTTGAGACCAGGGCTACCTCACATAACCAGAAAGTGGAAAAAGAATAATTGTAAGTAAAAGTAAAAATGTTTATCTAATGAATGAAGGCCTGCATGCAATTTTTAGTGAAACAGGATAAATGTCCACTTTAATGCTATTAAAATCAATCACAACCAAACCAAACATATTGCTAGTGTGCAAATATTAGATACTATACTAGCTGTAAAACTAGGAAACTCAGTTACAGTGAGCAATAGAATTATTTAAAGCTTGAAGAAGGAATACAAAATAAAAAGAAAAGGATGGGTAAGACAAAAACAAAGGTGTTACTTCTGATATATTTTTAACTATATATTTAATAATACATTTTTAACTATTTTAAATTTAACCATTTAAGATTTCCTCTTGTTTCCTGCCACAGGAGACTCTATACCATCAACGTATTCAGGTATTGTGGAAGGCTTTACCCCTAAACATACAGAGTTGGCCAAACAAGGTAATATTTAAAGAAACTCCAAAGCACAAGCAGTAAAGAACTAGACATATGCTCAGGAGTGCATTGCAGTAACTCTAACCTTGACCTTGGTAGCCACATGGAGGAGTCTGAATAATGAGTTTGATTTTGCATTGTTTGGACATCCTCTTTAGTAAATGCCTCATCATGATTTAATGATGATGACTAAACTAAAAGAAAAAAGAAGCCAAACTTGCTCCTTGTGGTAAGTGATGTCATAACAAAACCTGAGGATATTTTTATTTGTAGTTTCTTATTAATTACTTTAATGTTCCCGTAATCCAATGAAGGTGGCCATTGCATCTGCAAGTGATGTAATGGATCTGGCAATGTAGGAGGTTCATTTCCAACAGATAGTGAGTGTGTCTTAGTGTCTGTAGAGCTTGTTATTTGTCCTAAAGCATTCCATCATGATGGACAATCTATAACTTCAGTGGTGGAAAAGGTAACATTCTTGACCAATCACAGTCAGCGTAGTGGTAAATACACTGATGTACTTCTGTCCATCATTCTCAATGAGAAGTCTGACCATAAGTACATTACTGATACTCAACATTTCCATCTGTCATCTAAAATGTAAAAGAGGACCACTTGTGCTGCAGGAGTATTGTCCATTGGCATACGTATCTGTGAAAGAAATATACATTCCACATGAAACCAGATATTTCATGCTGAAAAATGCTGGTACCCATAAACAGGAGATGCTTGTTGCTCTAACTAGCAATGCCTATCACTGGTATGGATGCCAATAGACTGTACCAGACTCCCACAACTGACCAATCGCAGTTGTCAGCTGCATTGGATATTTTTGGAGGATCGCTTTTGTTTCTCCTGAGTTAAACCAGCACCAGATGTGTCTAACTGAGCACCCCCTCCCACCTGCAGTGATAGAAACATGCATGCTGGGGTAATCTGCATGTACATTTAGCCTGGGTTCAGACCTCTGCAATGAGACATCGCATGTGCATTGCAATATGTTTTACACATGTTACTTTTACACAAAAGTGCATGACCCTTTCATATTGCGTTGCACCACAACGCATGGTACTAAGTTATCATGTGTTGTGAAGCAATGCACGTGCAATGGTTAGGTGTGTTGGGGTTCTATTAAGAAATAATTACACTGCAACACACCAAGCACTGTCGTACCCAAATCTCACATGATGTAGGAACATATGCGACAAGGCAATGCGTTCCCATGTGACATAAATGTAAATGGGGGCTAAGTCTGTGCTCTTACTTGTGCGTCTGCATATTCATGCATTTTAAATGCATTTTTGTAGTGCATTTATGTGCATTTTCTATGTGCCTTTGATATACATTTACAATGCATAGAAATGCATTTTTCATGTGTTTTCATGCTTCATGCTTCTTTTTTCAAGCACTTTCATTTGTTGCAATACAGATGTTTCAATGAGGAGGTTATTATGTACAAAAACATTCTAAAAACATTCTAAAAACACATGTACAGTATATTGAAATATATAGGGCTAAAATGCACTATGTAGATTGAACAATTAACCTGCACCTTTTTCCAAGTCATACAATAACGCAACGCATAGGTGTGAACGGGTCCCATAAATAAAATAATAAGATTCCTATAATCACACAGTGTTGTGTGACAAATTGCACAGATGTAAACAAGACTAAAGAACAATTCTTTTAGCAGGTGGATTGTGCCTGCATGTAGGTCCCTAATGTCCACAGTCAGATCTAACTAACCCAAAGTGACAGCTGCCAGTCATCAACTGTAGTCAAACAGATCATGGCTAATCTCTAAATGAAATGACCTCATCCTACAGCGTGAAGGTGCACTCAAATAATCTGTAGTGTACCTCTGCCAACTTAAAGCTGCCTTTCACACACTGGAGACACAGACAATAAACCCGAAGTAGTAATCTGCACAATGCAAGTGCAATCATTACCTGGCTCTTCTAAGCCTTCAGAAGAGATTTGGATTACATGACTCAGGGTTATTGGAGCCAACAAGATAACAGACTGAAACTGGACCAATTACAGCAGATTATCAATACAGAAAGAACACAAACAAAACACCGTCTGAGTGTTCACTTCAAAAGAGTGAGCGCAAAAAAGTGTCACAAACCAAAACAAATCTACATAGAAAGCTTTGTAGTTACAAATATGTATACTGTGTATCTGCAAGAGAGTTTATATTCTATGATCTATCGATTGATCTATCTATCGACCCTATCCTATCTATTTATCTATTTATCGACCCTACCCTATCTATCTATTTATCTATCCAAACATCCATCCATCCATCTACTACCATCCATCTACTCTAACAACCTATTCTATCTATCTATCTATCTACCCCATCAACCATATCCTCTCTATCCATCTCTCTCTCTCTGTTCTATCTATCTATCTATCTATCTATCTATCTATCTATCAGTCCTTTCTCTCTCTATCGATCTATCTCTTCTCTCTTCTCTTTTTCTCTCTTCTATTCTCTCACTTTTACTCTCTCTTCCACAGCAACTTCATACAGTACTCTAAATGCAATTTAGTCCTTCTTAGTAAACAAGTATCAGAAATCTCTGAATATGTATTTGTATAGTAGATTTGTATTTTACATCGGATGCAGTTTCTGCCAAAGAATATCTAAATATGTACTCTATTTAGTAGCTTTGTATTTTAAATATAATGCAGTTCCTGCCAAAGTAAATGGGTGTGATTGGGGTCCTTTATACTAAAGTTTCAATGAACTGAAAGATTGCTCTTTGTTACACAGAAAATGAACTCCTGAAAGCGTATATAAATGTATTGTGTTGACTTGGATTTCCCTCTAAATACGGTAAGGATTTCCTGTTGGAGCAGAGAACACTAGTTTACAGCTGCAGCAGCGGCTCTATAGACAGACTGCAGTGGAGCAAGACAGAACCTGTCAGTTTAGTGAATCCACTAATCCCCCCACATTTAAAGTACCACTATCAATTCATCAGCAATAATCAGATTCATCCCAATTAATAATCAGATCAGCAAGCTTTCTTAAAAATTGAATTGAAACACCTTGTTTAAAGTTAGGTATCTATAATGCAAACATGAATGTACCTTTCTATGTCCAACTCTTTATCCATATAATCCACCCTTCCAGGGATGTCCCGATAAGAAAGGCGTAGCAGAAGGAGAGAAACTTCTTTGTTCCAGTTGAGATCCCAGTCCAGCAACTTGGAAAATGCACAGTCCACTCTGTCTGAAGAGCCTCTTGAAATCTTCAATGAAACAATGTAATCACATACAGGCAGAGCACAAGCAGCTTATGATTTCAGCACCAAACACCAAGGCACTCGCTGCCATGCAGCCTCTGCTACTGTACTGACTCCTGAGTCCTCCTTCTTGGCCCTACCCTCCGCTGCTGCAGCAGCTGATCCACAGAAAGCACCTACCCCTCCTTTTCCTTCCCTTCCACTCCCCAGCCAAAGGGTTGAGGCTGTAGGATACGTCTCTGGAGAACTGCCAATTCTAAGCACTGAGACTATTTCTCCAGTCCTTGAGATGTCAGCCACTGGTTTTTAAGCTTTTTTTTCTTTCATTCTGCAGAAGAACAATTGTACAGCTGAAATATTTAGAGCAAGACTTTACAGTAGGACGAAAGTTTAGAAAAAGAATGCTAGTAGGTAGATCTCTCTTGGTAGAAGAGACTTGTGGCAAAAAAAACTCCTCTTTTCTGTTAGGATTTTTTTTTTTGTGTGTGTGTGTATACTGTCTGCAGCGTACGTGTATGTAGAGTACACTCTGCACCTGAAATAAGGTAGGTATCAGGATAATGTTAAAGAAGAACTCCAGGCAAATTAAATCTTAACCCTTGCAGAGGGGCTGCCCCGCAGTGTAAGGCCCCATTTCCGCTCGAAAATCGCGCATATTGCCTCACGATTTCGCAAAAAAACTCACTCGTCCAATGATTTTCAATGGAGCTCTTCTATTCTACAGCTTAATGTCGCCTGTTGCTCGTCGCTTGTGCAGGACCCTTTTTCCCCCGGATGTCGCGCGATTTTGCTCCATTTGCATGCAGCCCAATAGTGAAGGTCGTGCGATCGTTGCACGAAAAGTCGCGCAAATCCACTCCAGGTACATGTTGCTCAGTGTGAATGGGGCCTAAGGGTTACGTGCTCATTCAGTCTTGGAAGCTAAAATAACAGAATTAAGTAGGGTATACACGGTTAGAATTTCGAATGAACAAATTGATTTCGGAAAATTTGTTCTAATCATTAAAGTAGTATTAAGGTCTGGGCGTTTTTTACCTTAATGCATTCTCTGCATTAGGGTAAAAACAGCCCAGCACTTTTTTTTTACCCCAGTCTCCCCCACACTTATCTCTCAGCTGCGCTGGTCCCCGCCGCCGGTCCCGAAGCGATCCTCCGTACCCCGAACTTCCGGGTTGCGGGGGAGGATACTGATGGCAAAGGAGCCATAGGCTCCTTCTGCCATCAATCAAAGAAGGAAGGGTTGTGGCTTGCCACACGGCTGTGTGTGTGTCTATGGACGCACACAGCCGCTGCGGGGACGAGTGTGCATGGGTGCCTCCATTAGAACTATGGTGGCACCCGTGCAGGGGGCGGGGAGAAGAGCATGGTGGGGACCCACTAGAAAACGAGGAATTAAGAACTTTTTTTTTTTAAAACAGCCTCCAGCAAAAGAGGGTCTCCTTAAAGGTGAAATGCAAAAAAAATTGGCTTTATTATCACTTTAATGGCTTGTTCACACCAAGTGCAGAGCAGTTACAGAACGCATCAAAAATGCATCCAATGTATTCCAATGGTATTTTGGGCTCTAGATCACATCACAGCGTTCAGTTCCAGTGCATGTGGAAAAACTGCAGCAGGCACAATTTCTTCTGCTTTGGAACGCACCAAAACACATGCAAACGCTCTGGACTACACCTAAAAGCCCATTTTAGGTAGAAAAAAAGGACCAGTACGCATCATAAACACATTGCATATGCAGAAACTCATCCAGATCTGGTCTGGATTTGGTGTGAACAAGCTCTGATAGTGTTAAATTGATGATCGATTTTGATCACAGTGATTACAAAATTCAAAGGAGCATGTTGGAAAATATTTCTTCATCGAATCAGTGAATGTGGTTTTTGTTCAGGAAACTCCATTCATTCCAAAACGGAATAGTAAATGGAAATGGAAATCAAACGAAATTTTGAATGACAATCGCCAATCTCTGATGGCGTTATTGGTAAAATGGGACACCGGTACTCCAACTGCAGATATAACGCGTCTTTATTGATGCTGATGCGACATATCACACAAATGCAATGGTTTGGGGGTTGCACAGGATCACCTTCATGTGTCATGTGTCATCACATGTTCTGCCTGAGGAAGGGGATCCTGCGTGACCCCAAAACATTGCATTTATGTGATATTTCGCATCAACGTCAATAAAGACTGCAGGTTATATCTGCAGTTGGAGTGCTGGTGTCCCATTTTACCTGTGAATGTGACGGTTGCCATCCATCGACTACTGGTTCACCCACCAGCCGACTTTGGATAAAACAGTCAGGAGTTTGATGGGTTCATAGACTTTTAGTTGATGGCATTATTGAACGTCCCAATATGATTTTTTGTACAAACGTTCATTGGAAAATTTACCCATATATACCCTACTTTATCCTCAAATGAACATTGCAGCCGGCTGCTTCCTAGACCTGTCTCTGGAGCCTTTCTCCCGTTCTGCTCTGGTGGTCTAAGGTTCTGTGAGTCATCATATCCAGTGTATTGGACATGAGGATACCGAGGGACATTCCATCGCTGGAGTGGAAGAAGAGCGAGGATGAAATGACAGGTCTAGGAGCCAGCCAAGATCGCTGTTCGGGTGAGTATATCTCTGTTATTTTAGATCCCTAGGCAAAACAAGCACTTAACCCTTGCAGTGCAGGGTTAGCCCCACTGCTAGGGTTAAGATTGTAGTTGCTCGGAATTCTTCTTTAGGCTGGCCATATACTGCTCAAATTTTGTCCAAGCCAATTTTGAGCTGTCTGGCTCAGACGGCACCACTCTGTTCAACAAAAATCGATTTTTCAACTGACTTATGTTGAAGCAGTCAGGTGGAAAATTATCAAGCCAATAATGACTGCAGCCAGTCAGCTATAGTCATTGTTACGGTATTCTAACGGTGGCAGGTGCTGGCTGTCAGAATACAGTGGCCCAGCAGGGGAGAATCCTGCATCACAAGGGGTGTGCGGGCCGCAGCCGGGTGTCACCATTTTTGCCTGATGAAGGGGTTCCTGTGTGTCCCCGAAACGTCGCACTAAGTGTGTTATTTTGTTTTCGATGCACGTCAATAAATAGACGTAATCGATTTACTATTGGAGTGCCGGTGTCTATTTCTTTTCACCATTGGAGGGGTGACACCAAATGATCCGGCAGCATACCTCATCCCGCCGGGTGAACGTCCCCTCCTCTCTTTGCCGGTGTCCATCACCAATCACATCTCCCCGCCTGGTTCTTCGTAACCTGGGACGCTCTGGCCGGCATCCCACCAGCATGCACATCTCCCCACCCGCTCTGGTTGCTAAGAACTAAGCGGGGAGATGTGTATGGCTGGTTGCCAGGAGCTGCGCCGGACACTTCCCAGAAGGTCTGATTGCTAAGAGGGGAGATGTGTATGGGAAAAGGGTGGAGAGAGAAAAAAAGTCAGCTAACCCATGGAGCGGCATATGCCCTGGGCACCTACAAGTGGTGCCCAGGACATATGCCATATGTGCCATACCTGTATACACCACTGGTCGCACGACAAGAGGAATACTGTTATCTATATGGGGCTTATTCACACCTCTGTATTGAGTTCCAGCTGCTTCTTTTGGTGCTACATTTTTGGCCCCATAGACTTCAATGGGAGCACCAGAAAAACACAAGTACATGCACTTTAGCATGCTTTTGGCTTGATTTTGCACATAACAATCAGTCTCCTCCCAGCAACATCTACTCTAGACAGGTCATAGGGCAATAAAGCAAGCAGGCCCCACCATGCTTGATGTGGAAGAACCTAACTGGTGACTGGTGGGTACTACATTTGGCCCACCACACTTCTATGGCCTCCAAGACACAAGAACTGGGATACAAAATAGTTTCCCGGTGGTACAGAGTTCCCACAGTCCTTCATGCCATATACCCCCAGGTCCCATCCACATGCTGGAGATGCCAGAGTGCTCCGGGCACGATGCTACACATATTTTGGTCCTGCCCTCAGCTGACCTCGTTCTGGAGGGGGGTGATCGCCACCATGAAGGACCTGGTAATGGTGGACTTGGCGGACAACCCTGCTGCCTGCTTGCTACATCTGACCCATATGTCCACTGGGAAGTACAAGCGGTCCTTGTCTCGACATCTCCTGAATGCGGCCCGCTCCTGCATACCTCTGTTGTGGAAGCAGTCTTGCTGCCCAACCCTCAAGATCTGGTTCTCCAAGATTGATGAGACGTGTCTCATGGAAGACCTGACTTCTTCGATACGGAACACTGAGGAACTCTTCAGATCCACCTGGAGGCCCTGGACCGCATTTCAGGGTTCAGATGCCTACCAACAAGTTATGACCTTAGTACCCCCCAGAACCCAAATGGGGACGCCGACCCCACACGTTTGACGCGCTATTCTGCTCCACCCGGCCTATCTGAACTCCCACCCCTGCTGCTCTTCTTCTAATCTACTTCTACTCCCATGCTCCCTCCTTTACTCTACCCCTCCCCCCTCCTGTTCCTTTAGATACTGAGCACGGCAGGCCTCTTGTTCACATGAAACCACATATGCGACACAACTGACACATACAAGAGATGGAGTGCTCTAGCCTTGAGTTTTGCTCTCTTGCTATACACCATACTAAGCTCACGTTACACATGGCGCATGCTTTTAAATGTCATATAGATTGCAGTAGATACACCAGATGTGCCTATGGTAGATATGTGTCGGACGTACTATTGGAACTGAGCAGCTCTGCTATGTGATGTCATGATAACTTCACTGTGACTGACGTTCACCCTATACCTCTGATGTCTGCAGATAATGTTATCGCGCTCCTGGGGCTATGCCTCTATGTACCCTTGTACCCTGTTTTTCTTTATGCAATAAAGCTGATTTTTGATTTTAAAAAAAAAGAACCTAACTGGTAAATATGACTGGTGAGTGCAAGGACATTGCTGTATTATCCCAGCGGCTGCAATTACAAGAATCATAGTAAGCACCAGAGAGCCTGGGAGGACATTGCCTGTGACGTTTATGCAGATTGGGATGGTCCTTTGAAAAGTGCAACAGGAGCTGTGGTCGCTGCCAAAAACCATGTCACAGAGGATGCTGATATCATGCTGATAGGAGGAGGGAGCAAAGTGAGCAGACAGTAGACCACATCTGTCTGCTGCTGCTGATCACTGCCTAATCAGCAGACAGGACAACACTCTCTCCCTTCCACAATCTGTAATCTATATCCATCTGGCTGTGTTGAGTGACAAGGCGGTGTAAATCTCAGAACGTGATGGACAGAAATACAAATACTTTGGCGGACAAAAATGCTCCCATATATGTATTTCATCTGTGTATTTATCTGTTTGCCTGAAGTTTAAGGGTAATTCTTACAGACATTGGCACTGGGCTTAGAACCAGTGAGTAAATGTGTCAGTTACGATGAACGTCTATAAGGATGATTTTTTTGTGCTAGGCAAGTAGGCATTATCTCTGTTTATGATTTAACCATAATCACAAGCAATGTGCCTGTTCCCTGATTATGGAATTTAATTACATGTCATTAGTTATGCGGCTTAGGCAGTTTTTTTATAATACATCAGTGTAAACATGATTATCGGAAGGTTTTGGAAACATGGAGAGCAGCAGTACAACGCTATGACTGTGTTATGGCACCAAATGGACTTTACAACCATGAAAGATATTTCCGAATACCCAAACTATAATTAAAAAGCTGAACTCCAGAAAAATAAAAATCCTGCTTTGAAAGGGGGGCTTCCCTCGCACTGCAGGGTAAATACTTGTTTATACCTAGCTAAGCAGCAAAATGGACTTTTATTTATCCGATCCCTTGCTCCGGCAGGCTTCCTGCAGGCTAGGCAACTGGGTCCCTCAGCCTCCTCTTTAAGGGTCGGTTCACACGACAAAGTCTGCATTCCAGAGCGTTCGGCCCGTGGAACGCAAGCCGGCCGGCTTCCTACGTTCAGGGGTGGCAGGGGGCGTGGCGGTGCATTGAAGTCAAAGCCACCGCAGTAGTCACGCCCCCAGCCCGAAGTGCGATCGCCCGCACCCGGAACACAGACACATTAGTGCTTGCGTTTCCGGTTCAGTGCGATATGCAAAAATAGTGCTTGCAAGGAGCCGGCCGCCTTGCGTTCTAGTGCGTTACAGAGGCCGATCGCTTTTGAACGCAGACTTTGTGCTGTTAGCCGGCCCTTTGACACTTCAGTGGTCGCAGGCACTTTGACAAGAACTCTGTCAGCCAAGCAGCTTCCGACAATATTATTGGGACCCTTCCTGTCTGGGGCGCGGCTCTGCCCTTTCAGCATATAACAGGCATTAGCCCACTATATGCTGACTATGGGTCATGGGGCTACATTAGTAGTACTCCTGTCATCCAAAAGAGAACTAACGCCCAAAAAAGTTTTTATTTGTTTTGTTTTCCTGCTTTTGATGATGCTTGAAACACAGGTCACCAAATTCCCATTGGAGTAGTGTTTAGGCAACACTGCATTCCTTCAGACACAGCGAGCCCTTTTGAGATGCATTTGAACTCCAGGCAAGGCCAGTCAAATGCAGGCTTTTAATGTTAAAACTGCATTTTCCATTTGACCACATGCGTTTTAGCAGTGGTGTGTTTAAATGGGAATAGCTGACAAGAACGTCCATCTACATGAGCCGTAATTGTTTCAGATTCATGATTCAGAAAGTACCAAAGCCATGAGAAACTCCTATCAAGAGGATGAAATATGACAATATATTAGCAGGCTATAGCCAAATTGTATTGCTGTAAGCTGAGGTCTAATTGGTTACTGTGGGCTACTGCACACTGCCGTAATAAATGTTCCTTTTAGATATTACACATACATCTATTCCACATATTGTAAAAGGACTCACATATGGTGCTGGGAATGGCAGCAGTGTGTCGGGTGTGGGCTTTGTTGAAGAATGTCAGCAATGTAAAACTATAAGGAACATGCAAACTCACATTGCACACGATGTTCCTGATTTTGATCCCTATCGAAGCATAAGACGGATGGCAAACACCAGCCACAAGGTCAGGATAAGGGAGCTTCTCTTTACAACTCCCAGGAAATGGCAATGGGACTAGCAGTGCAGAAGTATAAATAGGCATCAGAGCTCTGTAAACATCATCACAATCTTGGAACTTAAAAGGCGGCCTTGTGACATCACACAGAATTAGGAGATATTAGGAGTGGTTGAATTTACCCAAACACTGTTTCATTCAGTCACCTCCTAATTCTCATGAATATATGTAATCCTATGTGAGCTCACACAGCGTATGTAAACCCAAAATCCCAAATGATATATATTGCATTTATTAGTGCATTGCATTAAGACAGCCTATTGATTTGAATGGGCTGCCTACCACATCTAAATCACACACTGAAGAATCAGAGGCGTAAGGGTCCCTGTTGCTAAGAGCCGGGCAAGGAGATGTGTTTAGGAGATGGGAGAAAAAAGTCAGCTATCTCCGTAGGTCAGTGAACTTTCACACTTTTGCTGACCCATGGAGTGGTGTCCCCCACCCTTCAAGTAGCACCCAGGGCAGGTGCCATATGTGCCATACCCTGGATATGCCACTGTGAAGAAATGCATGACACTTTTTTTTTTAATCAGATGTGGAGCAATGCCACACACATGTGATAGCTAAGTGCCTTGGGGTGCCATTAAAAAGAACTCTGGGCAGTCTAAAAATTAACCTTTGCAGTGGGGCTACCCCCGCAATGCAAGGGTTAACTGCTCATTTTTGTCTAGGGGCTAATATGAAGAAAATATACCTGATCCTTGGTCCCGCCTGGCTGTCAGACTGGTCCCCGAAGCCTCTTCTCCCCCAGGTTCTGGCGGTCTAAGGACCCGTGACATCTTTGTATCTAGTACAGCTGCTTTAAATGTGAGGACACCAAAGGACATTTCACCACCAGACGGTGAGAGAGGTGAGCTGTCACCGCCGCAGAACCAAAGATCAGGTGAGTTTATTTTCTTTATTTTAGCCCATAGACCAAAACTAGCAGTTAACCCTTGCATTGCAGGATTAGCCTCACTGCAAGGCTTCATTTTTAGATTGCTTGGAGTCCCTCTTATATAAATAATGACACCGAAGTGCACCTAACAGTGTGAGATGTGACATTGTGCAATGCAGGAATCGCAGGGATATGAAGGATGTATTAGATATAGCGGTGCATTAGGTTTTTTTTTAGGCTTGTGTTCCTTTATTTTCACCTGGTGATCTGGCCAAGAAAACACTTTCTAGGTCTTTCTCTCCTTTACTGTACCTATGGAGGAGCAGCATAGCCACCCTTGGACAGCAGCATTGTGCATTTTTGGAGAGGGTAGTATTAGATGGTCTAGTTAAGGCAACCTCGGCCTTCCAGCCGTTGTGGAACTACAGGTCTCATGAGGAATTGCAAGACTCTGACAGGCACAGGCATGACTCCCAGAGGCATATTGTAGATATGTAGTTTCATCACAGCTGGAAAGGTGCCTACTCCCTGTCTAATCCAAACAGATTGACTTTCCATGTCACTAAGAAATGTAAGCCTTACCTCACGTAACACTTTTTAAGCAGTTACAGAAATATATTTTTTTGTAATTCTCGCCTCTCGATCCTGTCACGGCAGAGAGCCATGACAGGGGAGGGACTGGATTCCCCCCTCCCCGCTCCAGCGCTGACGGGGCGGGTAGCGCTGGCTCTGCCTCCAGATAGCTCGCGGTATATTGAGCTTAGGGTGACGGGAGGACGCTAGCTCCTCCTTTTAAGTAAACAAAATCCAGTTTAGCATGTAAAAACCATAAATGTAAATGTAGATATGGGTCTGGTATGAATTTTAAGGGGGGACTCCATGCAAAAATCAGAGTGCCACCTATCACATCAAAGTGCTACCTTTTACATCAGATTCCCCCTTTACATCAGGACCCCCTCCTATCACTTCAGAGTCCCCCTTTACATCAGGAACCCCTCCTATCACATCAGAGTGCTACCGTTTACATCAGAGTCCCCCTTTACATCAGGACCCCCTCCTATCACTTCAGAGTCTCCCTTTACATCAGGAACCCCTCCTATCACATCAGAGTCTCCCTTTACATCAGAAACCCCTCCTATCACATCAGAGTCCCCCTTCCCACACCAGGAGACCTTCTTCAAATCAGAAGCATCCCTTCACATTGAGCCCCCCTCTTTCAGATCCGAGGTATGACAGTGTGTGAACATTTAGAGGCACCCATGAGGAAGCCAGAAACAGAAAGGCTGTACCGGGGGCCTCAGAAAAACAAAGACTGTTGTGTTAATGCTAGAGACAGACGGCATCATATTGCAAATATCATTGCTTGATTTTCCCATAATTCCACTTTTCAATGTTTGTCCAATTCTCTACAGATTTTACCATTTGATTATAGGCTCAGTTCACAAAGTTGTACACAGGCCTGAAGCACAAACCATGTGACTGTCAATTTTAAATCTCAACTCAAAATAAATGTTCCTTTTTTTTTAAATGAGTATGCTTAACCTTGTGTGTTCCTGGTGTGCTAACTTTGTGAACTGAGCCTAATGTGAATTGAGCCTCCTGTGGCCTTCCTTTAACTCAGTCAACATCGCTATGGCAACTAACCGACCAGTCAGTCTGTGCCGGCCCACTGCCCTCTATCAGCCCAATCAGTTGCAGCAGAGTCATTCCCCGCCCCTTTGTGACGTTTAGCTGCTGGGCGGGGAATATCCTGACTGAAACTGATTGGGTTCGGAGGGAGGTGTGTTTTGCGTGGGCTTGGATGAACTATGGTAAACTGGGTTTGCACCAGCCCACAGACGTCTGCATGTGGACACTTTCTGGCTGACTGACCCATAAGCCTTTTAGCTGTGGCCACCAAATAGAGCTAGCAGGGGGGGGGGCCAGATGGTTAAGCTGACAATACATGTTTTGTTCTTTCTCGTTCAGCCGGATGGATAAATCTCCCCTACCAGCTATTGTATTCATGCAGCCGTGGGAGCATGGTTGTTACAATACCTGAACAGTGGCTGCAACCAGCGGCGTCACACGGGGGGTGCGGCCCGCACCCGGGTGCCACCATTGGAGGGGTGACACCAAAATGACCGAAAGTAATTTTGGTGTCACCTCCTCTGAAAAGTCGGGCAATCGGTCATTGACTGAGAGCCCGACAGTGTCAGGAGAGAGGAGGGGACCCGGCAGCATACCTCATCCCGTCGGGTAAACGTCCCTTCCTCTCTCTGCCGGCTTCCATCACCAAGATGACCGCCCGCAGGCGCCAATTAATGATCGAGCATGCGCAGTGACGTCACGGCGGGGTGTCTCCCGGTCTCCGCTCCTGGTGACACCGGGCCTCGGGATGCCCCTGGCTGCAACTGAATTGCTACAGTCACTGTTTGGCCGACAATTTTCCACCTAGCTACTTTAATTTTTCTCTTGAGGTTTGTCAAGATGGATGGGACCGACAGAGTCAACCACGGTTCGAATTCCGGCCAAGTCACAGGAATCAGATGAAATTCCAGCAGTGTATGGCCAGCTTTTGAACAGCAGTGTGGGGAGGAAGGGATGGGCTGTGGGCAGGAACGGACTATCATACACTTACCTACTAATTTAAAATATAAACTACAAAATGTGTCATTCGCATGCTTTAGGCAATCTTACAAAACTTTAGCAGTTCAATATATTTTAACTTGTATAGATAATTTAATGGGTGGTCTTTACTAGAGTTATTATGGTAATAAGCACCCAGTGACCCCATCAGGTAACCAGATAATAACTCTGCCTTATATGACAGCAACTGTCATTAGCAAACTTCAGCAAGTAAATCAAAGCGTAGCCCATCCTACGTCATTTCCTGATAATTACCCTGGTAACAAGTAGTTGGCTAACATAAAAGAATATGTTTCACCATCTTCGGATAATGTTAATGTCAGCTCAAGTAAACCATGACACATTATTATTTATTTTTTATGGCTAGCATTTAAGATACACTACAGTCAGAAGTAGAAATTAAACCTTGAGATGTAGAGAGAGAGAGCAGCCCACCTTATCCTCCTATCCGCCAAGGATGGTGCCATCTTAGCCTCTATTTAGATCTGCAGTTGCCATGGTGCTGCACACTTGACCAGCTATAACACTGCCCATTTGAAGGCCTGAAAGATCATAAACACACTGGCATCTGTGACAGTTATCACCAGAGGTATGCATACACTGTGCATGCTAGTAGGCAGAATGTAAACACTGCAGAAAACAACTTTGGTATGCTAAATATGGATTTATAATAGGGATGCACCAATACCGATACTAGATACTAGTATCCAAATGCTCCTGATACTTAAAGTGACATTAAACCCTCAGATTTTTTAACATAAACCAATACTGTAATGTGTGCCTTACTGTAATCCATGGTTGTTTCCCTTCTCTTTGCTGCTCTTCCTTTTAAATCCTCATGTCTTCTCATGGTTGGGGAGAACTTCCCTTTTCAGCTCAGGGCCTCTTCCTGTAGTGCTGGCTCTGGTTACAAGCCTATACAAACTTATACACAGACACCGTGTATCCATTCCTGAGACAAGGCAGTCTGCTGCAAAACAGAAGTTCTGCAGAGCATGAGAACAGATACAGATTTAAAAGGAAGAGCAGCAAAGAGAAGGGAAACAACCATGGATTACAGTAAGGCACACATTACAGTATTGGTTTATGTTAAAAAATCTGAGGGTTTAATGTCACTTTAACTTCCGGGATCAGGAAGCCGGGCGGCGAGTCATTACAGCCCACTCGGCTTCCTGATTGGCTGGGAAGCAGGCTCCATGCTCCCTCGTCACCAGGGAGCATGATACCGGCTTTCCGCCCAATCAGTAAGCTGGGAGTGAGTAATTAGTCGCCCCCCAGCTTCCTGATTGGCCGGGAAGCCTGCTCCATGCTCCCTTGTCACTTGTGATGAGGGAGCATGTAGCAGGCTTCCCAGCTAATCAGGAAGCCAGGCAGCATGTCATTGCATGCCGGATCCATGCTCCCTCGTCACTTGGTGTATTCACACTGGTCGGGAAGCTGGCCAATCAGGAAGCAGGGCAGCGAGTCATTACCCGCCCACCGGCTTCCTGAATGGCCACCGGCTTCCCGGATAATTAGGAAACTGTGGGGGCGAGTTATTACACGCCGCCTGGCTTCCCAGCTAATTACACACTTCCTTAATGGGAGATCCGGTATCGGAATCCGATGTTGGCGAGTGCCAAAAATTTCGGTACTCGATACCAAAAAAACAGTATCGGTGCATCCCTAATTTATAACATTAATGAACATTTCCAGCTTGAGCTTTCTGTTGGCAAACTGTCATATCCGTGGGCACAACTTAACCTGAAAAATAAAACAGCAACAAAAAACGGTAGCGGGAAATAGTGATGTGCCGGTGCTTGGCCCAGTTTGCCCAAGCCCACTCAAAACAATGACTGACACACCCCCCCTTCAAGACCAGTCAGCTTCATCAGGGACATTCCCTGCCCCTTTGTGATATGTAGCTGTGGGGTGAGGATTGTGCCTGCCTGCCGCAACTGATTGAGCTGGGAGGGTGGTGTGTCGGTCAAAAGATTGAGCGGCTTTGGGTGAACGCAGGTCACCTGGGTTCACACCAAGCCCCAACTCAACGCTATTAGTAATGTATAGTGTCCCATGTGATGAGTAACAGTATGTTGGGACTGACACAACAGAGATTTGGGACTTGTACAGCTCGGGGCCAGTGAGTCAGTTCAGTGTCCGGAAGACAGCTCAGCGCATGCATATGCAGATGAGAGGAGTGAAGCTGTCAGTCTAATTGCTCTGTTTCAGAGATCTCGGTCTCCTCTTTCAAGATTCTGAAACTCTGAAACTGAAAATCCTCATGAAAGATTATCCTGACTTTCACCACTCCCAGGTAAATTAGCTACATACTGGAACATTGTATCTATACACTGGCAAGCTCAGATCCTTTTTCCTCTATATTTACTTACTGTTCTGTGGTTTAATAGGAGTAACCATTTTCTATTGAGACTATTGCAGCTGCCATGTCTAACCTTTTTTTTAACCCCACAAGCTCCACACCTCACATCCTTTTATTTTTTTTCCACCTCTATACAGAGACCCAGAGTGCAGCACCAGTGGGTACATATGGAGTAACTTGCCTTTCTGTTATAGATAGATAGATAGATAGATAGATAGATAGATAGATAGATAGATAGATAGATAGATATAGATATATATATATGTGTGTGAGAGATACCACACAGACAAAGCAGACACTGGATGAAGAACATCAAAAGTGAAATACCTTTCATGTGAGGAGACACTGACAGAATCCCGGACTGTACCACCTTCTATATTTGCTGGTGGTGGGGAATGTTCGTTCATCGTAATTTGCATATACATTGACCATGTAATTTATATATGAATGAGTCACAGCTCATTTATATGTAAATACCGTGATCTATTCATATGTATGTAAATCTAACGGCCAGGACTATTTTCAGTGGTGGCCGTGGAGCTGGTGAAACCTAAAGTGTTATTGCCCATATGTGGCAAACTCCTACTGTGCCCATCACGGACGATCTCCAGCCGGCAGGGAGAGAGGTACGGTGGGAGGGAGCGGGGGGGAGGATGGACCAGCTGCAGTCTTATTACAAGTGATCTCAGCGAAATCGCTGAGATCACTTGTAAAGAAACAAATGGCTTCCTCACACTACATTTAGCCGTGCAGGGCTAAATGTAGAAAACAACTTACTGCCCGGCACCCGGAACTGCATGTCCCGGGCTTTGGGGGATTTTACACCCCTGCCGCCCCTCTGTTACCTGCCGCCCTGAGGCCGGGCCTCGGTGGCCTTTGGGGAATCCGGCCCTGCCTACTAACTGCACTTAAAGAACCTCTGCCTTTCTGCCTTTCCCTCCTAGGGGTGATGACAACAGGGGATTGTCTAACTTTATTAGCAGCTATGGCTATAAGGAGATTAAAGATTTGCTGCTTTGGTGCAGTTGGCACTGTGGTAAAAAAAAAAAATTAAAGACCCTATCGAAAAATATAAAAATTTACCTTCCAAAAATACATAAATAAAATCCAATTCCAAACACCAAACCTAACACAATAAATTCCCAAAACCTTTTTGTAGTTAGTTTTTTGCAGAAAATAAAAAGAAAATAAGGAAACGTAAAATAAAATAGCATAAAATACACTCCCCCCATAAAAAGGGAGGACAAGCAGCAGCTAAGACAGGAGTTGTTGCTTACACAGATATAAAAACATAGTCCTAAAATTGACTTTTTGGTCTATAAACTTTGATTGCAATGGGTGGTGCACAATCACACCACAATGCAAGTCACAGAAACGGAGCACTAAAGCCACTAAGCAGCACAGTAAAGGCAGACGGACGAGAGGGAGGCGCCGGTCGCCAGCAGGTGACAAGTGGGCAGGCCGGCAGTGAACACGGCCGCGAGGACCCAGCAGCAGCCGTCCTGATATTACAGAGAGCCCCGTCTGTATGCTCCCAGCCGCTGTCCCCCATGGTAGTGTGTTATTTTTTTACAGCCTGCGCCTGCTTGAGCTTCCTTCAGCTGAGAGAACAAGAGGACCGTGACAGCTGAGGTAAGTACTTTCCATTATAGAACATGGAACAGAACATGGCTGAATTTGGAACGGACTATATTCTATTCCATGTTCTATAATGGCATTGTATTACTAGGAAACTACAAGTCGGCAGTTCAGCTGGGACTTGTAGTTCCCTGTATGATAGAAGGCTGTTTTAATTAATTCCTCATGAAAGTACTAGTAATACAATGTCATTATAGAAACATAGAATAGAATATAGTTGAACTTGAAAGTTACTGTACTATAATGCCATTGTATTATTAGTATTTTCATGAGGGATTCATTAAAACAGCCTACTATCATACAGGGGACTACAAGTCCAAGCATGCACTCACTGTCCCTGTACACCTCTCACATATCACCCAGTGAACTACTGCAGGGGGCGTGCATGCTGAACTTATAGTTCCCTGGGTGATTTATATGTGGGGGTGTACAAGGACAATGAGGGCATGATGGGACTTGTAGTTCCCTGGAAGTCCCAGCATGCCTTTATTGTTATACCCCCAGGGGCCTGGAAAGGAAGTAGAGGGCCCAGCCAGTAACCGCCGAGGCCCCGACACTGCCTCCTGAGACTACAGCTCCCAGCAGGCCATTGCTCCTTACGCCTCTGGTAATTGTGCATAATTCTTCACCTGACCAGAGTTCACAGATCATGCAAAGCATTCTGGGATTCGCTTTTGGTGCATTGCATACTTGCCCAAATTTTGAACATACAGAGTTCAGTGAGAACCCAACTCGGTGGCAAATGCAAACCTCATCCCTAGTCGGTCCCGAGAGCACTTGCAATTGAGAGACAGCATACGTCAATAAATGGACGTTTTGTCGCCTAAATAATTGGTGACATACTTCTACTATCATCCCTAGTCATGACCCCATGTGATGGTTGGTGCACTTCTAACCTTGGATTTTTCCTTTTTCTGTTACTTAATGCCTGAAATGCATACGAGAGTTGCATTCGCCGCTATGGATCTGTATTTCCTCCACCTCTCCTGCTGCTCATTAATCATTACCCCACCAGTTATCAGCTCACCAGTCATCAGGGGGTAGCTCTGAAGTAAGGAAGCAAAGCCCTGCTCCTCTATCAATATAGTGTGGCGTTGTAAGTCAGTATTGGGGAAATGTCCAGATGCAGTGAACCCACGTGCAATACTAGTGACTAGTCCTTTTGTCCCCTGCTTGACTTTTTTGAGCTCAGTTTCCACAGTTGAGACCCTTTTTAATAAAAATAATGTGAATGTTTAGTAAAGAAGGTTTTGCAATGAGGTCACCAGAAAAATTGTTTCAGTTGAAAATTTCATCCGTTTTGCCAATTTTTCTCATGTCTATTTTTCCATCTTATGATAGTTTATTGGCCCTACAAAATACACACGCACATTTCCTGTAACTGGAAACATCATTAAATATATCATTCAGTACTGCCTCGTGAGCAAAGGTATGATTTTCTTGGTAGAGAAAGCCCTTGGTGTATATAGAGCCATGTATTTTAGTGTTTACAAAATCCTGCATAGGGTTTGGTGTGCATCATCTCATGTCTGAGTGGCTGTGGGGATATCTTATGTTTATTTTCATTAAATCTTCTTGTGTAAGGAAATAAAAATGTCATCAGATTAAAGGGAACTATACCTGTTACTGTTAGGCGCTTTTGCTCAAAACCATTTTAGTGCTTACACAGCAATATTCAGAATAAATCTGACATTAGGCCAATCTGAATTGCAAAGTTCCTAGTACTGACATTTGTCTCTATCAGGCTTTACATATGTGAGAAACATTAAAAAGATTGCAGTGGGTGGTTTTGTGGATTCTTCTGCTGCATTACAAGTAGTGATGAGCGAATCCATTCAGCTAAACATTGTTTAAGGGGGTGAATCTTGATTAATTTCTGACCATTTGTAGAGCAAGCTATTGTAAAAAAAAGGCATGGGAAGCCAGATACTACCACGGAGAATCTGTGACAGTGCCAAAAAGATGCTTTCAAATACTGAACAGCAAAGTGAACCTTTTCTTGTGGCTTTGAGGGAAACATGGAAAATACAGAAATTCTTCAAATTATAGTTTTGGGGATGCCTTAACCACTTGCTGTCTACAGCAATTTCTTACTATTCGCACGCACATGATAAAATCAGAATTTTTGACTAGAAAACAGCTTCCAACCCCCAATTATATATTTTCTGAAACCAGAAGCCCTAAAGAATAAAAAAATGCTAGTTGCAATTTTTTATGTATTTGCGCAAATGTTTATCAAATCAGTATTTTTAGGATAAAACACACATCAGATAAATAGTTACCAAACATGTCAAGCCTTAAAATTACGTTCGCCTGTGAAGTCGCCAAAAATTTCAATACCCAAAATTTCCCATAGGGGACAATTTAAAAGCTTTTACCGCTCGTCATTTTAGTGCTAACAGTGAATAATGACTCTAGAATTATTGCCCTCACTCCGACCTTCATGGCGATAAGTAACATGTGTAGCGCAATTTTTGTTTTTGTACGTGCGTGCATGTGGGGGGCAGGGGACTTTTTTTGCATTTTTTAAACAAATTTTTTTTTGCACTAACTTTATTGCTATCACATGGGGGACTAACAAGCCCCATATGCATAGCAGATCCTCTTTATGGAGACATCTTTTAGACCCCTAATGTCACCTAATGTCCAAAGAAGCTTATCCCCTGACTCTAGAGCCGGAGAATGTAAACAGTGACACCGGAAGTGATGTAATACACATCACTTCTGGGCCCAGTGATTGGAGAAGAGATCAGCGGCTGGAAGCCTGCTGATCTCTCTCCGATCGTTACGGGGAGACCCGCCGTGCCGGCGGTCCCGGGGGCCGCACGGGGGACAGCCGGCCGGGGCAGGGCAGGTGGGGGCAGCACATTGTCAACCTGTGGAGAGCGTAATGTATACATGCCAGATCGCTTGAAACCTGAACAGCCATCGTGGGCTGTTTAAAATGACACCAAGAACACGGCTGCAGCAGCACCTGTGTTCTTGGTATAACCACTTCTTGCGGCCGCCATATATGTAAAGTTTTACTCCTTTATTTTTTATCTGGTGATCCAGCCGGTAACACTTTCCGTCTTAGAATGTTCCCCTATAAAATGGATAATAAATGTATCTTTAAATTAATCAATGGCATTTGCAGTGGATGTTTGGTAGTCCTTTGTGATCCAGGCCTGATTCATTTTAAAGTGAGCAGGTCCACTCATTCTAAGAACAGGTGAATACATTTCTGAGTCATGAATCCTTCCGCTGCCCTGAAGGCCTTTTCTGATATAACACTTGTAGCAGGGCAGGCCTGCACCTTGGCGCATATTGGGTCAGCTCCAGTTAGCGGTCCATTTTAGACACCCAATAGTCAACTGAATCCTTGTTTGTAAGAATGTCAGTGTCAGCCCTTGAGCTCAAATAAGATGTAGGAGTTATAAAAATCGTAGGTTATTTCCGCTTATGGGTACCACCCCTAAAACATGTGATTTGACAACTGCTGTGAAAAACCGGAGGAAATATGAAAAATGCACCGAGCTATCTCCCACCTCCACACTTCTCTCCGCATGCAAACACGCATGCAAAACTCACCCGCATGCAAACTCACCAGATCTGGTGTATGGCTAAGAAAGATTGACTGTGCAAAGGTGGCGCACGGGGAAATATCTTCTGTGTTTTATGAACCTCACCACTACATTATGCTTTTATTAATAATTGAATCACTATTCATATACCTTCATTGATTATTTGATGATATTTGTGGCACTGATTTATACTTATTTATTTGTTGGTTTATGATTATTTAAATCCATCGTTGTGTTTGCATACGGAAGGAAGAAGTATGGAGGTGTGAGATGCACTTTGTTTTATATAAAATGTAGAGATTAAAGCACCATACCAAATGGTGATACAACTTTATTCCATTCTATGTCAGGGGACATTTAAGTACAGTAGCCAGCATGTTTTGGGGGTCCAAAACACACCCCTTCATCATGCTTATTAATGAAAGAAATCATGTTTGTGGACTATAAACTTTAAAATACCTGGAGCTCACATAGTCACTGATCATGAATTGCCTGTCACTTGCGCCAGTGGCCACACCTGGTAGCTGCGGCATAAAGGGTGAGGACATTTTTTGAACAAAGTTTTCTGATTGTTTCCTTACCCACCCTCTTCCTCATCAGCTACACGCTTACCTAGTTCTTGCACTTAGTCCAGCCTCATTTAGCATGTTAACCTTAAACAGGCTGTGCCTGTTCTTCCCGTTGCCTGGCATGCAAAAGCAGTCACATGATTGGCATAAGTCAGTCAAATGGTTGGTTCATGGCAGACCCATCACTGGCTAATGGCAGCCGCATGGCTGGCTCATGTCAGTCACAAAACTGGCTCATGGCATTAACATGGCTGGCCCATAGCATTAACATGAGTGCCTACATGGCAGTCACATGGATGACTTATAGTGGTCACATGATTGACTTGTGGAAGTCAAATGATTGGGTCATGGCAGTCATGCAGCTGGCTTATAGCAGTCACAGGACTGGCTTATTCATGTGTTGTGCTGTGCTGCAATGGAGTACACATCTCATTTGGAGGCGTGTGGCTTGGAGGTGGTATGGAGGTGTGTTTTGGAGGTGTGTTTTGGAGGTGTGTTTTGTGTTACCACTTGTTACCTCAACGTGACTTAAGTAAATACCCGGAGAGGTGTAGATATGAAGCAGTGAATTGACATTTACCAAACATTCAGAGGTGGTTAATAATTTGCTGTCATTTAAATCAAATGTGCCAGGAAGATTCACCTGCAGTTGATTATTTGGTGAATGTCACATTCACTAAGGGGGGAGAAATACTATTACTAACATAAATGTGAGAATGGATACATATATACAACAAAACTCACAATCAGAGATGAGATGAGTTAAAGAAGTACTCCAGGAAATGTTATATTAATCCTTGCAGTGGGGCTACCCTCGCACTGTAAGGGTTAAGTGCTCACCTGAGCCAGCCAGCCACAGCGCTCTCTCCAGCCTGCCTCCCCCTCCCTGCAGCATTGGAATCTTCATCAGAGTCCTCACGTCTATACACTGTGTATAGATGTGATGATTTCCGTGACCTTAGACTGTTGTAAAGGAGGGGGAGAGAAGTTGGAAGTACCAGTCTAAGAAGAAGCTGGCTCATAGCTTCGGGTAAGTCTAACTTTTTTTTTAACCCAGACACAAACGAGCACTTAACCCCTGCAGTGTGGGGGTAGCAAGGGTTACTAAAAAACAATTCATGGAGTTTTCTTTGAAGTAATCTTCTACTTGGAATGACAGCAACGATTACTGCAAAGGAGTGCTGAGTTTAAAATCTGTCCTCCTGTCCTCTGAGCTCTGGGACAGACTGTTCCCAGTGCAGCTCCTCCATTGCCTAAACAGGAAAATTTGTGTAATATGAGTATTCCTTTTATTTTGTATTTATTTGCTGCCTCTCGATCTGTTAAATATACCATTGAAAGCATTTTGTTATATCTGTTCAAGAACTGCAAAACATACCTGTTGTTCATGTTAGAAATTCAGCGCTGCCCTGTGCCCTTTGCACACTTTCTGTGTTATCTCAAGGAGTCTAATTAGCCCTCTTAGTTATTGGGACTACAGAACAATGTATCTTTTTGTTGTCAAGTTGAGGAGCCATGGGGAGGGGTTTAGGTGGTTTAGATAAACAGACAACAGGGCTGATGCCAATCCACAAAAATTATGTGTTTTTCTAGCAGAGATGGAAAGGTGTTCTGTAGTCTAGCAGAAAAAAATGTGGCAGGGCTAACAAATCTGCTTGGGATCTCAGTGCAGCAGAGGCATTAAGAATTCGACTCAGATAAGAAGTTAAGAGAACACTGTATTTCTGACAGATCAAAAGGTATTTGTCTGTATTTGCAGGGGTCTATATAAGGATGAAACATGGGGAAATGTGCACGTATTGCAGGGATGTATAGTATATGTTTTTTCTTTATTTTGCCTTTAGAAACATTTTGAAACACAAGCTGTGACCACAGTCAATGTGAGCTAGCTAGCATATCCAGCTACGTGTTCATGTTTATGGTCAGCTCAAGCAGTAAAGCAAAAATAATGTGCATTAAAGGTGCCCATACACTGCACGATTCTCGTACGAGAATCGCGGGAAATCCCGCGATTGCACGAGAATCGTGCAGTGTGAATGAAGACGTGCAACTGTTTCTACTGTACGGTCGCACGTCTTTTGTCTAAGGAGCATGCTAGAAAACCAGCCGAGAATCGTACGATTTTCGGCTGGTTTTTAGCATGATCGTAAGATCGATGCCGCACGGGCCGGTCTGCGCACGCGCACACTGCCCGTTCAGCATTGCGGTCATCAGAAGCCCGCCCCTCAGGGGGGCGGACTTGCAATGATCGCAAGTACGATCTGCCTGTCCAAGATGGGCAGATCATACGTTTTTAAAATTACTTTACAACCATCGCAAGACTAAGGTCTTGCGATGGTTGTAAAGTGTATGGCCACCATAGGAAAGGTACGTTTCACAAAATCTAGTCCCCCTTATATTATGTACAGCTGCTGCAGCAGCTGATTATTGGTTGGAAAAAGCTAACTGTGGTATGGCAGTGAGTACACTTCTTTTATATGTTGTCTGGCAGACAGATGTCCTCATATCCCTCATTTCAATTTATTTAAGTAACTCCTAAGACAAACCGCTGCTGAAAGTTATTGGGAAATTGCTCAGAAGAAAGTCCCAAATTCAGCCTCAATGAGAAGGAGGTTTATGTCAGCAAAAATCAATAAACCATATGACTGCAATTTGTGTTATTTGATTGAGAAGCCCATATTATAAACATTCTTAAAATCCCTGAAATGAGCAGGTTTGTCCATCCTGTTTTTCATTCATTAGTTTAAGGATAACTGTGACCTTAGAATTAAGTTATCCTTAAAAAAGTCACCTCCGCTGGCGGGGACTGGGCCTGGGGGGCAGGAGGGAATTTGCTTCATGGCCAGTACTTATAAGATATGTGGGCTGGTGGCCCTGAGTGGCAATACATAACTATTTGGACATTGAACAGAGTGGGACCTGCAGTCAATGATATATGCTGGGTATTACAGTATGTAGCTAGCTGTTCCCAGCACCAATTTTCTTTCTGGTTCTGTGATATCATGTGACCAAATGCCAAGAGCAGCTAATACTGGAAGGTGTGTCACAGTAAACCTTGCCATTAAAGGTGCCCATACACTGGTCAAATTTCGGCCGGTTTTAAATGTGCCGGCCGAACTTTGCACAGTGTGTGGGGCTGTCGGATCTCTTTCAGCTGACGTTCCTCGATCAGTTGATCAAAGGAGCTGGCTGGAAAATCTTCGATCCGAGCCAGCAGGCAATGAGCTGCCCGCTTTGATCGGGTATTCCGCCGCCGGCACCTGTCAGAATACAATGTAAACAGCGGGATTCCTCAATCGACAGGCTGTTTGTGTTGATGGAGGAATCGGTTCAATTTTTTTTGTTAAGCCCTGGGTTGAAAGGAAAAAATTGATAGGTGTATGGCCAGCCTTAGGAATACCCACCCTATGCTATGTGGCACCATGACACACTTTGCATGGTACACTTGCTTTTAGCCCACAGAACTCTGTCCCTACCGTGAAAGGGCTAGTTGGTTAGGTTTTGCTCCAAGGTCAAAGGTTTCCTTTCCTCCCCTGTATGTTCCCACCAGCATCCCCATCAAAGCCTACACTTAGCTGTCCAAGCTTCTCATAGATCATCACTGTGTATACTGCAGGGGGCCGCATAGACTCCCTAAAACATTTTCCAGCCAGGCCATGTATCACGTACCTGGTAGGGAGACTGAATGTTTGAGGAGGCTTCTCTTGCACCTCGTGTCTTGTGACCTTTGAGGTTGGTGACAGAGGCCAGACAGACACCGAGAGGCACGAGGGCTCAGGGAAATCCAGAAATCGAGGTCACAGCAAGCCGGGGTCAAAAGCCAGGAGATCAGATCCGGTACCAAAGGGAAAAGGCAGAAGAATAATCCAATAAACAGTCCGAGGTCACAAAGGCAGGCAGCAAACAGGGAAGGTAGTCAAACAGGAAATCCAGGGAATTCGGTTGCAGACAGGACAAGGCGAAACGGGATTCCAAAACACACTAAAGCTGAAAAGACAATCCAGCAACTAATGGGCATGTAAGCCGGGTTTAAATAAGGAAGTGAGCCAATCAACCATGTCACTTCCTGTGCGCCATTTGGCGTGCTTTTCTGCGCCATATGCGCGTCACTTCCGGTGCGCGCCTTTACGTGAGAAAGATGTGCTATGCACATGCGTGTGAGCATCCTCCTTGGCGCATGCGTGGAGCAGGTCTTTTGCTGACTCCATGCATGCACAGTAGAATCACCATTCAATCCTAAGAAAGTTGAACTGGTTTTTGTACAATCTTGTGGCTGTTGTAAAAACATATAGGGGCTTATTCATAAATCTAACATATAGGTGGGAGAATGCCGTTTTCACTGTGCTACCACCACTAGAGGAGCATAGGAAAGTCGATCTAATGACAGTAGTACAATGTGAACAGCATTCATCCAGCTATGCATTGAACCGTAGATTTATAAAGCAGCCGCATAAAATGTTGTGCCTGTCTGCCTTGAAGTTTGTCTGTTACTCTGTATATGGTATTGGATTTGTGATTGGTTTGTGCATTGGTGTCTTTAAGAATGCTGTTGCAGTGTGTTCATTGTGTTGCGAGCATGCCAAACAGTGACTGCATGGCCAAATAAGAAAAAAATGCTCATTATAGAGGGAAAATATACTCATAATATATACTGCGGGGTGGGAAGGTTTGAAATATATATAAATTATCAATAAAGCTTTGATTTGTTTATAATGGTGGTCCCCTATTAATTTGTTAACAAAAACGATTTTTCCCCGAAAAAGGGGATCCCACCACTGTTTCAAAATTTTTGACCATACACTTTATATTAGTCGTAGAAAATTATTTATTAAATATATATTTAAAATTGCACATATATCAAAAAATCCATATCAAAAAACATCAACAAACATATAAGTGGCTGCATACGGCTGATAAATAAGGAAAAATGCATGTGGATAAACATTGGTTAGAGGTCATCCCTGAAAAACTTCACTTTATGAAGATATAAGGTTTTCTCCAAAATGGAAAGAAGATATTAGCGGGTCAGTTGCTCCAATGGAGATTGAAATCCTGCTGAGGAATGCTATTTTTCTCCTGAAATGGAGATTATAGCATCAGGATGGTTAGCTTGTCCAGGATAACGAATATCTGTATAAAGTGCAGTAGGTTCAGGAGATAATAACTCTATCTCGGCTCTTCTGTTTGCTGCATAAGCAGGCCTTTACTGAACAGCTGTTTTGATTTGTTTCCTGGTTGTGCTTCAATCCAAAGAGAGATCCTATGTGGCTGGATCCAATGGTATATAAATGTGAATGTAAACTGAAAATTGTTAAAGGAAATAATTGGGAAATAATTGTGGGAGTTGAGGAGGAAGTCATCAGCTGTAGCTGAGGGGGAAAGAGAGACTTGCTGTAGTGTTGTGTTTGCTGGAAGGGATTCCCTCAGGTTTGGGACTTTTCAAACAAGTCGGTGAGACACCCTTATTTTTGGTTATTTTGTGCCGAAGACTTACATAGTTACATAGTATTTGAGGTTGAATAAAGACATTAGTCCATCAAGTCCAACCTATTAGGATCTCATTCTAGGAGTACCCGTACCCCTGTATATTACGGTCCCTTAAGAAATCGTCCAAAAGTTTCTTGAACAATTCCACATTCTTTGCTGAAATCACTGCCTGTGGCAGTGAGTTCCAGACCCT
>NW_017307545.1:373416-375372 GCF_000935625.1 Nanorana parkeri | reverse complement strand
GTTAACAAAAACGATTTTTCCCCGAAAAAGGGGATCCCACCACTGTTTCAAAATTTTTGACCATACACTTTATATTAGTCGTAGAAAATTATTTATTAAATATATATTTAAAATTGCACATATATCAAAAAATCCATATCAAAAAACATCAACAAACATATAAGTGGCTGCATACGGCTGATAAATAAGGAAAAATGCATGTGGATAAACATTGGTTAGAGGTCATCCCTGAAAAACTTCACTTTATGAAGATATAAGGTTTTCTCCAAAATGGAAAGAAGATATTAGCGGGTCAGTTGCTCCAATGGAGATTGAAATCCTGCTGAGGAATGCTATTTTTCTCCTGAAATGGAGATTATAGCATCAGGATGGTTAGCTTGTCCAGGATAACGAATATCTGTATAAAGTGCAGTAGGTTCAGGAGATAATAACTCTATCTCGGCTCTTCTGTTTGCTGCATAAGCAGGCCTTTACTGAACAGCTGTTTTGATTTGTTTCCTGGTTGTGCTTCAATCCAAAGAGAGATCCTATGTGGCTGGATCCAATGGTATATAAATGTGAATGTAAACTGAAAATTGTTAAAGGAAATAATTGGGAAATAATTGTGGGAGTTGAGGAGGAAGTCATCAGCTGTAGCTGAGGGGGAAAGAGAGACTTGCTGTAGTGTTGTGTTTGCTGGAAGGGATTCCCTCAGGTTTGGGACTTTTCAAACAAGTCGGTGAGACACCCTTATTTTTGGTTATTTTGTGCCGAAGACTTACATAGTTACATAGTATTTGAGGTTGAATAAAGACATTAGTCCATCAAGTCCAACCTATTAGGATCTCATTCTAGGAGTACCCGTACCCCTGTATATTACGGTCCCTTAAGAAATCGTCCAAAAGTTTCTTGAACAATTCCACATTCTTTGCTGAAATCACTGCCTGTGGCTGTGAGTTCCAGACCCTAACTGATCTTACTGTGAAGAACCCCCTTCGCCCCTTGTGCTGGAATTTTTTTTCCACCAATTTTAGGTGATGGCCTCCAGTTTTTGTAATGGAGTTAATTTTAAACAGTTTATCGCTAATGTTGCTACCACCATTGAACATTTTGTACATGGAAATCATATCCCCCCTTAATCTCCTCACCTCCAATGTGAACATGTTTAAATTTAGTAGCCTTGTCTCGTAGCTCTGGTCCTCCATACCCCTAATTAGTTTGGTTGCCCTCCGCTGGACTTTTTCCAACTCAAGGACATCTTTTCTTAGTACTGGTGACCAGAACTGGACCGCGTACTCCAGATGAGGTCGAACCAATGATCTATAAAGTGGCAAAATTATAGACTTGTCCCTGCAATACATCCCCTTTTTAATACAGGACAAGACCCTGCTAGCTTTGTTTACAGCAGCCTGGCACTGCAAACTACCTTTCAGTTTGTGGTCTACAATGACCCCCAAATCCTTCTCCATTTCTGACTTCCCCAGCGGCATACCCATAATTGTATAACCCATTTGTTTATTTTTAATTCCAAAGTGCATTACTTTGCATTTATCGACATTAAACCTCATCTGCCACATTAATGCCCACTCCCCTATTTTATCCAGGTCCTCCTGTAATGTTATAATGTCTAAGTCCGTGTCGATTACCCTCCCAATTTTGGTGTCATCCGCAAACACGGAAATATCACTGTTAACACCCTCCCCGATGTCATTAATAAATAAGTTGAACAATATGGGACCCAGCACAGGACCCTGCGGCAAACCGCTCATTACACTAGCCCAGTACACTCTGAAAAGGTGCCATTTACAGATACCCTCTGAACCCGTTCCCGTAGCCAGTTCTCTATCCACGTACACACACCACCTCATCTATGCCCATAGCTCTCAGCTTGTGTAGCAAGCGTTTTTGTGTACCGTATCAAATGCCTTTGAGAAATCCAGATATACCACATCTACCGGCTTACCCCCTCATAAAAAG
>NW_017307545.1:360386-373349 GCF_000935625.1 Nanorana parkeri | reverse complement strand
CTCACCTTTTTACTATTAATATATTGGTAGAATTTTTGGGGTTCTTTTTACTATCTGCGGCGATATGCTTTTCGCACTCAGTTTTTGCTGCCCGGATTTCTAGTTTGCATTTTTTGTTACATTTTTTGTAGTTAAGGAACGCCAATGCCGTCCCTTCCGTCTTTACTTACATTGGCCAACGGATTTCCTATATTGACTTGAGTGAGCCCACTATTATTAACTCCCTTTTTACTACTTTCTGTGTTATTTTTACCTATGATTAAATTATCTACGTTTAGTTTAAGTAATTTTATTTTTATACCCTCCCCCCTCCAGTCTTTCTACCATTACTTGGACTTTTACGTTGAGTACGCTGAGGATAAGCATGTATTTTATGTTTACCGTTTGGCTGCCCTGAAAGGGGGAAAATAAAGCTGTGTTTTTCATTCAAGATGTTGTGCAAGTGCTCTGTAGGCTCCCCAACATCACAATATATATATATATATATTAGACACATAAACCCATTTATGTATTTAATTGTGTCAGAGTGCTCATATTGTGATAATCTACTACAAGAGCTTGAAATGGGCAGGATTGGAATTCATCTACAGCTTTGATCTGTTCGTTGTTGTATCTTCTAATCTTAAAAGTTAAAGCTTAATTATATATCTGTGTTTTTAATTTTATGTGCGACACTCATAGGCATAACTAAAAGCCACAGGGTCCAGGAGCAAAATTGATGGGGCCCTTGATATCTTGTGCAAGATTTTTGACTATGCAGTTTAAACGTGGAGTGCTTTTAAAAAATGGCACAGTTTCACTATTTTTATTCTTTGTAAGCCTTTGACACGGGCAGCAGGTTTTAGAACAGAAAAATACATGTGAAGGAAAGATAAATCCTGTTCTCTTTTATACCGAATGTAATGTAAGTGCACAGCTGATAAATAGGGTGGAAGGAGTAGTCCTGGCCCAATGACCTTGTGAGCACAGGAGCAGTTGCCCTGTATCCCTACCCTGTATATACACCCTGCATGCCTTTGTTTTTATTCCTATATAATCAGGTACTTAAAGCCCTAAGCAAAAAATATTTATTTCAGATGAAGCTGCATATAAACTTTGATCTATGAATGTCTTATGCTTATCTTCTTTGTAAGAAAGTCCCACCACCAGACAAAACTCATCTACCCCAGATTGCAAGCTTTAGAGAAGGACCAATCTTCTGGAACTGGTTGAAATTCGATCAGGGGCTGCTGCTGCCAGCACCCTTTTAGCCAGAATCCCTCGATCAGTTGATCAAAGGAGATGGTTGGAAAGTCTTCAAACAAACAGAGTGGGCAGCCAATGAGCTACTGACTATGTTCGGGTATTCTAACAGCAGCCAGCGGCCATTGTCAGAATAAAGAAGACAAAGCGGGGATTCCTCGCTCAACGATCGTATAGCGTTAATGGAGGCATCTGTCATATTTTTTTTTATTCAGCCTGCGGGTCGAATGGAAGCGTGAGCTATACTGATTGCCGAGCTCTAGTTGAAACTCATCAGGAGGTGTTGGACCGATGACCAAATGTACCAAAACCTCCTCCCTTGCGTGCCTACCACTTGTGCAAAGTAATTGTCCCATTAGCTGGTCCTCTACTAGAAACACATGCTTCAATGTGTCATCTGATGTCCACATAACTGAAATTAGCATCTGATTTTTTTTTTTTATGGTAAGGTAATTTAGCAAACTCCATTAAGTAAACAGATATCTTCATTCACAGCAGGTCTGAAGCAAGATTTTACAGCTTAAAACAATTAACACCAAAATGGAAGTCACTTTTGCATTAAGAAACAAAATCCACAAACTCTGGTGCTGAAGGTGGGGGCTACATAATTAGATCTGCTTCAACATCTGGGGGTAGCTATTACATGAATGGAACACAACTTTTGAGGAAGGCTTTGCTTCTACATTTGCTGAAGCAATTCTGCTCCATTAGGCCTGGTTCACACCTGGGCGTTTTGTAGCGCGTTCAAACGCTCTGCAAAACGCTCAAACACCAAAATCCCATTATTTCCTATGGGTATGGTTCACACCTGTGCGTATTACAGGCCGTATGAACGCGCTACAAAACGCCCTACGCCCAAAGTACAGGAGCTTCTTTGGGGCGTTTTTGTCACGCGTTTCCATTGGGATACAGCCAAGTAGCCTTCGGAAACGCGCGTTTGTCGTGTGGGTTTTTACCGTGAATCGCGGTAAAAACGTGCGTCACGAAACGCGTGACAAACGCGCATATTCGATACGCCTAGGTGTGAACCCAGCCTTAAGGAACACATAGCAGTCACCACATATATAGTTTTAAAAATTCATACACCAAATGAAAGTCACTGGTGTTTTCAGAAAAAGCAACCCTAAGGACCCATTCACACCAAAACTGGAAAATAATTGCAAGTCAATGGAGGGTCTGTTGACTTGCAACTGTAGCTTAAGACTTCCTTCCAATCCATTGCAATCTGTTTTACAACGGATGGTAGCGCAAGGGCACAGAAAAAAACCAATAGGTGTGGATGGGGCTACTTCACACCGATGAAAATAAAGTGGTGCATGTACTGCTTTTTTTTTGTGTGCAACGTAACCAGTGCAACGTGAGTGGTGGGAACTGGTCCCTTTCACGCCCATTCATTTTTTGGGCTACGTTCCACTGGCATCTGTTGACATCAGTTGAAAAATGGATCGCAATGGATTTGGTGTTAATGGGGCCTAAATTGTTAGGTGCTGCAGGGAGAGGCTGTATTGTTAGATCTGTTCATCCTGATAAGCGCTGCGAAAACTGTTGGCGCTATATAAATCCTGTAAAATAATAATAATAATCCTGATCAACTTCATTCCTTATGCTTTTCTATGTAGCTTGCCATGAACAAAAAGGGTGAAGAGTGATTGGAGCCTGAAAGGAGGACTTAACCTGGAAGCGTGGAGGGGTGAAGTTAGGGTCCAAAACCTTCACATTCTTCAAATGATTTACGTATGCCCCCCTCTTGTTTAAAGGAGAACTATGGGGTCAGTGTTTTTCCCCATAGTTCTCCTTAGGGTAACGGGAGGACACAAACTAGCGTCCTACCGTTACCCTAAGCTCAGTATACCGCGAGCTACAACTCGCGGTATACTGAGACGCTGGAGCGGATCCAGACGTAGATGATGGGATCCGCTCAGCTGCGTGAGTGACAGCTGGCTCTGCCTATCTAGAGGCAGAGCCAGCTGTACCCGCCCCCTCCCCCGTCCGTTCCGCCAGTCAGCGCTGGCAGATCGGAGCAGGGAGAGGGGAATCCAGCCCCTCCCCCTGTCACGGCAGAGAGCCGTGACAGGATCGAGAGGCGAGCGTACCCGGTATGTGTTCGCTCACCTCCAGATCTACTGAGCCGACCTGTGACAGTCTCATTGTCACAGGTCGGCTAGAACTATGAGGTGAGTGAAAAGCACTCACCTCATAGTTCTCCTTTTAAGGATTGCACTTTAATTTGCATAGTACATTATATGACATTCATTAATTTGTTCAGTACTGCCCTGACTTTGGGCATGTTAAATGCCTATCAAAAGCACTTTAAAACAAGCCCTTGTTTACCTCTGTAGCTATAAGCCTGCTAACCTTATAATGTGAACAAGCAGCAGGTGCTATAAGCTGTTAAAAACCGATTGTAACCTAATTTTACAGTTGTGATCTATGAGGATCTTTAAAGGAGAACTATGACATGAGTGATTTCCACTCACGTCATAGTTCTAAGCCGACCTGTGACAATGAGACTGTCACAGGTCGGCTCAGTAGATCGGGAGGTGAGGGAAAACATACCGGGTTCCCTCACCTCTCGATCCTGTCACGGCTCTCTGCCGTGACAGGGGGAGGGGCTGGATTCCCCTCTCCCCGCTCCGATCTGCCAGCGCTGACTGGCGGAACGGACGGGGAGGGGGCGGGCACAGCTGGCTCTGCCTTTAGATAGGCAGAGCCATCTGTCACTCACGCAGCTGGGCGGATCCCGTCATCTAAGTCGGGATCCGCCCCAGGTGCGGCGTCTCAGTATACCGCAAGCTGTAGCTCGCGGTATACTGAGCTTAGGGTGACGGGAGGACGCTAGTTTGTGTCCTCCCGTTACCCCAAGGAGAACTATGGGGAAAAACACTGATCCCATAGTTCTCCTTTAACAGTCAAAGCTGAACTCTGGGGAAAAAAAACTATTTTACATATATTTCTCAAAAGCCACGAACCATATAAATCCACATTGTGTGCACCAAATGCCTTGACAAACCCATATACTATCTTGTAAAAGCAGTTGTGACATCATCACTGTGCTGCCCATAGCCTGCGCAGAGAGCAGAGCTGTGGGAGGAACCCAACAGACTCAGCCCACTACAGGCTGCTTGCTGAAAACTACAGGAGAAGACGGAGACAAGACCAGTCACCCTGCACATGGAGAGAGAGCTTCAGTGACTGGCCTTAATTACAGGAAGCTCCAGCACAGAGGCAAAGTTTAAAACTGGATTACTGCACAGATCTGGAAGAAATACACAAAGCACACCACGATCCAAGTATTACTTCTCAGTGCAATCAGCTAGGGTCAGTGAGGGGTTGTTTTATAGCTTTTTACTGCTTGTTAAAAATATAGAAATACTTTAAAGCCCATAGTCAGGGCACAGGTGCACTTTTAATGCTTGTTCTTTTGCTAGCCTTTTCTCCTTGAGGTAGAAGTTCTATTATTAGGGCCATTCATCATCTAAAATGGCAGGAATCAAGCATACAGGTAGTTAATTACAGACACACCTGTGATTATGGTGAAACATAGGATTAATATAGTGTGCTTAAGTGGATGAGAGGAAATCCTTTCAGGAAAATATGACCCTCAAATAATGCTTGCTTAAAAGAATTTGAACATTGTGTCAATCTTCTGACATATTTTGTTTGAGGGGAAAAAGGTGATTAAATTCATGGCTCTGTTAAGACAATATATGTGGTTCACTGACGTTTCTAGACCAAGCCATTGCCTGGGGAGCTCATGCACCGCGTCTGTGTGTTAATATCCAAACAGACGGCAGTTGAATATTTAAATTCATGTCTACATTTTAATATTAAAACAGGATGTAACAGATTCTAGTTATCTGAAATTTGCTACAAAGTTGCCAGTAGCCATCCCTACTATTCTGTATATTAAGTGAAAGATTGTGGGTAATAGGAAATGTTGTTAATATTGTTATGTATATTACTAAGTAGGGATGCACCAATACCGTTTTTTCGGTATTGAGTACCAATATTTTTTTTTCGGTATTCGCTGATAACGAATACCGATACCGGAAGTCCCATTAAGGAAGCCAGGCGGTGTGTAATGTTTTGCCACCTGACTTCCTGATTAGTCGGACGGCATGTAAAGACTCGCCACCCGGGTTTCCGATTAGCAGGGAAGTCATCTCCATGCTCCCTCATCACCAAGTGACAAGGAAGCATGGAACAGGCTTTCTGGCCAAATAGGAAGCCGGGCGCCGTGTAATGACTTGTTGCCTGGCTTCCTGATTGGTCGAGAAGCTGGCCAATCAGGAATCCAGGCAATGAGTCATTACACGGCGCCCGGCTTCCTGATTGGCCAGGAAGCCGACTCCATGCTCCCTTGTCACTAGGTGACGAGTGAGCAGGAAGCCGGCTTTCTGGCCAATCAGAAAGCCGGGTGGAGGGTAATGACTTGCTGTCCAGCTTCCCGACCAATCAGGAAGCAAGGCGGTGAGTCATTACACACTGCCCGGATTCCTGATTGAGCGGGGAGCCAGCTTCCCGGCCAATCAGGATAACCGGTAGCATGTAATGACGCGCTGACCGGCTTCCTGATGCAGGAAGCTCAGCTATCCGGCTAGGCATGGGAGCATTTGTACGAGTACTCGCCCAAATACTCTGCATTGGCACCGATACTAGTATCGGTATTTGTGCATTCCCTTTACTAAGCATTATCATTGTGACACTTTACATGTATGTCTTTTGTTTTCTTTATGTTGCTTGTGGGGTAGACAAAAGCAAATTACCCACCACTGAGCTAGGGGGTGACTTATTAAAGTAGAATCATGTTTCATGTTTCATCATGTTTCAGAACAGCTGACATCAGCTCTCTCAGCTCTACTTCCATGAACTTCCTGTCCAGTACAAGATCACAAGAGACAGAGCAGTCTCCAGCAGATGTTCGTTTACCAGCTTGGAGAAGGGAGGAAGTAAGAAGGAGGAGCAAGGTAGAGGGGAGTGGCTTGCCTTGCTATGTCTGTGTTTTTGAAGGCACAGCTTAAAGTGGACCTTTACCCCCTTTAACTAAAAATCACATCAGCTTGCAGCTCTGCGTGCTGATATGAAATAATTTTACATTCATTAGTTAAACAAACATAAACAAAAAGTATGGAAAGAATAAAATGCCTGCCACTATCTAGAAGTATCTGTCTGTAGATTGCCATTACTAAACATTTCTAAAGGAGCCTTTGTTGCTATTTTGAGTATATGGCTAAATTTCCTCTTTAATAGCACACATAAGGGTGGCCCCATATGACCCTCAAGGGAAATGAGCCACACTAAACCAGTATATCAATGCCAGTGCTGAGGGGACCAGCTAATTCTGCAGGAAGCTAAAACCTTTAAACATCAAGGAGCAGCATCCATTGTAAGTGATCTATTCAAGATTTGAATTAGCTTAAAAGCATTTTGAGTTTAATATCACTTTAAAAGTTCATTATTACAGTAAATAAGTGCTTGTGTACCTTTCCAGACTTTTTTGAAAAGTTTTGATTTTGAAATGATTACAAAGCAAAGACAAGTAATTGCAGATATTTATTGTATAGTTTGCATTGGGATGGTTAAGAATTCTTATGACTAGTGATGGGTCGAACACCCCCCGTGTTCGGTTCAAATTCGAACATGAAAAAAGTTAAAACTCTAACTCAATGCAAGTCTATGGGGGTAGAACTTCATTTGTCTCCATTTTGAAGGCTTATATGCAAGTTATTGGCCATAAAAAGGGTATGGGGATCGGGGTACTGCCCTGGGGGACATGTATCAATGGGAAAAAAAAGCACCTTTAAAAAATACCGTTTTTAAAGGAGCAGTGATTTTAACATCACTTAAATTGAAACAAACAAAATGAAAAATTCCTGTAAACATCGTGCCTGGAGGGTCTCCTTAAACTGCCTGTAAAGAATGTAAATGTATAGAACCTGCTGCAGCAAAACTAACATTTCTAAAGAAAAAAAATTACATTTAAAAAGAAAAAAAAAGTGTGGGGTTCCCGCTCCCAAACAATACCAGACCCTTCAGGTCTGGTAGGAATGTTAGGAGGGACCACATTTAAAAAAAAAAAATTGTGGGGTTCCCCCCAAAAGTCATACCAGACCCCTAAGGTCTGGTAGGAATTTTAGGAGGCACCCATGTAGAAAAATGAGGAGACATCCCGACGTGTCTGACGGGATCCTCCCCACTGATCTTCCTCACTGTGACTGACAGTGATTCTTGAGAGCTGCTGCGCGTCCACGAATATATGGACATGTGCAGCAGCTCTCTCCTTACCTGCACGTCCCCGTGTGCCAGCCGGGCTCCTTCCCCCCTCTCTCTCTCTCCCTGCCCTGTGTGACACTGACATAATAAAAAGATCGTGGATCGCTGATGACAGAGGGGAAGGAGCCCTCTCTCTCTCTTCAGCATTTACTACAAAAGGGAACGTCCATATATGGTAAATGGTGTCACTGGGGATCCCTGCAGACTGGCAAGCATCGATCTGCAGGGATCTCCAGTGACATAGCCCCGCCCACCACCTTAAATAAGAGTTTACAGCCTTACTGTGCATTTTGGCTAATTAGAGTAAATTACATAATTTACTTATTTAGCCTAATGAATGCATTAATCAAGAAAAAATAGAACCCCATAGTTCTCCTTTAAGTTGGTTATGTTATATGCATTTTGTTATGTATGCTTCACTTGACTTCAATAAAGAACTATTGAAAGTAAAAATATTTTTCAAATGAGTTAAAATGAAACCAATAGGTCTGTCTCTGGAAATAAGGACTGGGGCACTCTGCACATATGTGGTGGTTTTTAAATACCAAAATCGACGTTTTATTTTCTTATATGATGCTAAAACACTGGCACGCGGACAGGGATCTTCTCCAAATATCACTTAATTCAGCATAAAAACAGCTTACAAATTTCTGTGCCTTCGTATATGTATCCTTCAAAATAAGGGAAATGATGGAAACCTCTAAAGGAGATTTATCTTAAACTAGAACTGCTGAGTTACATTGTTATTTCAGGATGCAATGTGGGAGTATTGGGCTGAGGCAATTTAAAAATAGCTCGTACACATGCTAACTTATCTGGGTTTAAAAATTCCTATTTTCAGACTGTCAAAAAATGTATCTTAAGCTTGGAGGAAGTTTTAAATTTACACATTCACCTACAAGATACTGAACTTGGCTTCTAAAAACAGCAGTGAATTATAACTAAGGTGACCTTCAGAACGGATCTGTATAGTATTCCAGCAACTGGCAGAAATATATGCTGAGTAAACTGCAGAAGAGCATTGCTCAGTAGAAAATGAAGGAGACAAGGAGCAGACACTGTGAATCAAGGAATAATGAGTGGACAGCAAGATTCTTTTGAAGGTCAAACTATGATACATTCTGCTGTGTACTTCCTCTACCTTGGCTGCTATGTTTACAGTTTTACTGCAACACTAAATATCGATCTAGATGACATGCTGTATAATGTTACATCACACTACAGACTGCGCCAGCAGTATATAAATGCACTGTGTGCCACACTATGTAATGGTAAAACTATATTAGAGTGAATCTTCCGGTCGTTTATAGAATAAACAGCAAAATTTCAGACTTAACTATTTAAAACGTGCTTAACTATTTAAAACGTGCTGGTCTAGAGTCTAGACCAGTGATGGCAAACCTTTTTGAACCCGAGTGCCCAACCTGCGATGCATAATTAATTTATTTATCTCAAAGTGCCTGCGCTGAAAATAAGTTTAGTATTGCAGTTTGGGCGCTCGGGTTTAAGAAACGTTCAACATCACTGCCTTACGGCCTTGTACGGCTCTCACGGGGGACCCGAACGTCCCGGATCAGGCAGCGGCGGTGACCTCTAAACAGGCAGATTAGACGGCCGCTTGTGGGGTCCTAGCGAGGAGGAAGCAGCCGTCTAACCTACCTGTTTATTGGCTGCCGCTGCCTAATTGTGACTGGCCCGGATCGCATACCAAGGCGATCCGGGTCAGTCGGATCTATTTCAATTGGTGGTCCCTGAACGCAGTGGTGTATTGGGGCTGCCCTAGGCAAGGCAAAACTCGGGCACCCCCACTAAATTTACCCCACCCCTTCCTGTTTAATACTTTTTGAGTGACCTGTCAGTCGCTGGATACAGTGCAAACACTGTATCCAGCTTTTGACATGTTCCGCTATTAGCATAGCAGGAAAGCTGTGGTCTCAGGGGGGCTTGGCAGGATTTGTGGTGAGCTCTATGGGGTCTATGGTGGGCAGAGCCCACCACAGATCATGCACAGGCCCGAGACCCTGCAAAGCCCCCCACAGATCCTGCACAGCCCCCTGGAGGCTGTGCAGTCTGTAGGGTCTCAGGGGAGCTGTGCAGGATTAGTAATGGGCTCTGCCCACCATGGGGCTGCAGAGCCCTCACAGATCCTGCAGAGACCCCCTGAGACCCTGCAGTCTTCCAGATCTCAGGAGGGGTGTGCAGGATCTGTGGGGGGCTTGGCAGGCTGCAAAGCCCCCCACAGATCCTGCACAGCCCCCCTGAGATCTGGCACAGCCCCTCACAGATCCTGCAGAGACCCCCTGAGACCCTGCAGTCTTCCAGATCTCAGGAGGGGTGTGCAGGATCTGTGGGGGGCTTGGCAGGCTGCAAAGCCCCCCACAGATCCTGCAGAGACCCCTGAGACCGTGCAGTCTGCCAGATCTCAGGGGGCACCTGTGACTCTTTGGTGGGCTGTGCATAATCTATGCTGGGCCCTGCCAGCACAGTGCTCCTACCTTACACGGGAAGCCCAGCCTTCACTGTTGCCTCGGCGCCCAATCGTCTCAGCTTCGCCGCTCGACTGGCCCCTTGGCGACGCCTCCTCCATCGCGGTCTCTGCCTTTGCCTCAGTCTTCACAGGCCTCTTCCATCTCCCTCTGTCTCCGGCCCTGTCTCATGCCGCTCAGTCCCCCGTCTCCTCCCGTCCTCTTTCATCTCCGCCCCCATTTCCCTCTGTCTCCACTCCCTGCCGCTCCGTCCCCCTTCTCCTCCTGCTTGCTCGCCCGCCGATTTCTTCCCGTCGACATTAGACAGCTCGGCTGCCTTAATGTTTTGGGGCCTGAACCTGGGCTCGCGTGCCAGCAGAAAGGGCCTTGCGTGCCATAGGTTCGCCACCACTGGTCTAGACCATATTGCAATGTGAATGGAAAAAGTCTCTTTGTACTGTGTCCTATTTGTAAATCTTTGATTTTCCACATTTTACGCCTCTTCTGCATTGTGCTATGGAGAGGTAAAGTGTAGGGATGAGTTAAATGATTTGGGCAAAGTTTATTTTTAAATTATTGACTACCTGTGAAATGTTGTGGAATCTCTCTCTAACAAATTTCACTCAGGGGCTCTTTTTTATTTTTATTTGGGGAGGTTGTATTGAACAGTTTAGTTTATTTCATTTGGCATTCTTTGTATCTTTTTTCTGTATTTGGAGCATGGAGCCGGCTTCCCAGGCCAATCAGGAAGCCGGGCGCCGCGTCATTACATTAAACCCAGCATAGGAATGAATAGCTAGATTATTACAGACAGATTTGTAGAAAAAATAAAACAATAAAACATGAAACAGTTAAATTATACAGCAATGCAGAATACCGTCATACCGAAGGCAGCTGGACAGAGCCGATGTGCAGCTGATTGCAGCCAATGTACAACTGAAATCAACCGTACTGAACCAGGGTGAATAGCCGAACCTCATTCGGCTCTGTTCATTTCGGCTCGGTTATTCGCTTTATGAATAACCCTATAAGTCCTGAGTATTAATTGGCTCCAGTTTCCAAAATACAGCTTCAGGTCAAAATTGCATCAAAATAATTAAAATTACGAGGGGGATCTGTGCATCATACCTTTTCTGCAAAATGTGATATAGCAATGAGAATGGTGCCACACCACTCATTATAAATTGTATCTTTTTATTAATACCAATAACATAACTTTCCATTCATTTATTGGTTTTTCATGTAACATTTTCATGCTTTTTGCATGAAAAACTGACAAGCTCTAACATCTGATTAAATGACAAGGTTCCATCTTTATTCGGTATCTAAACTGTGCTTTTTGGCTTTTCTCTTGTGAACTGCAGTAGGATCATCCCTGGAGAGATTCCAGCAGTAATCGGCAAGCATGGACGGACTCCAAATTCCCTTGGTATCTTTTCTCCATGCCTGCGATATCCTGGTGGAATCTCTCCCCATGCTCATCACACATTGCCCCACAGTTCAAAGTGAAATAGTCTAAATGCGAGTGTAAGAAGTGAATTTTCAGTTACATGTTTGCACCAAGTGTTTTTCATAGTCATCTGCTTTGCGGTTCCCGAGAAACTCTGTTGCCATGGACTTGAAGGCTTCCCATGCCTTCTTTTCCTTGCCGTGCAACAGACGATCAAACTTGTCATCTCGGAGAAGTTCTCGAATCTGTGGACCTACAAAGATGCCTTCATTGATTTTGGCTTCACTAAGTCTTGGAAACTTTTCATAGAGATATTGGAAACCTGGTTTTGTTTTGTCCATAGCCTGTACAAAGTCAACAAGAGCTGGATTTTGAACGTTTTTCTTTCCTGGCTCCCAGGACTGTCGTAATGGCTAGTCTTTCTAGACATAATGAGAATCTCTGGCTCGACTGTCCCATTTACAGAGGAAACAGCAGTACTTCGTGTATCCACCCTGCAGGCCAAGCAACGGGGCAACAACTTTCAAATCACCACAGAGCTGCCACTGATGTTCCTCATACTTTATACAACTCAGCAGCTGTTTTCATATGTTTCTTTCATGTGGGCTGCATGCCTGACAGGAATGGATGGCAAAACATTGTCATTGTGCATTAAAACAGGCTTCTGAGGGAAAATATCACACAACTGTTCATTGGAAATGTTAGGCAATTACACTTTCACAAGCCACCAGATGTAACTGTATGATGCGTAGATCTGACCAAGACAAATGTACCTCGCAATAAAAGAACAATAAATTACAGTTCGGTAATAATCTTAAGTCTCAAAGTGAAGATACATTTATACACTTCCATGTGGTACCATTTTAATTGTTCTACCGTACTTTGTCAAGAAGTTACGAGGCATCATGATCATCAGACACCTCCCTCCCTTGTAGGCAAATATACCTGCCTGTGTATAAATATTATAAATTGTGAAATATCTGTCAAATATCTTGAAAGCTTTAGCCAACCAGCACCTTTTATCACCTGTTTTCTAATTCATCTCATCAAAATATTTAAGAATTAACACATTTCCCAAAATTTGTAGACCAGTGAAAGTTAAAAAAAGAATTATAAGTCCTTTCTGTTTAGTGCTTCAGTAAATAAAAAAAAGACAGTAAAAAGCATTTATATGATTGCAGTTACATTATGTCCTAGTAGTTAATTACTATAATTTTGAGTCACAGGGTGTGCACAATTTACAGTACTTTGTTCTAGGTATCTAAATATGCATCTCCTTGTCAACACAGGGTCAATTATACATTAACCAGTTGACATCCGCGGTGTTAAAACCCCTTCCCATCCAGGCCATTTTTCAGTATTCAGCGCTGCGGTACTTTGACTGACATTTATTCCGTCATGCAGCGCTGTACTGAAATGAATTTTATACCCTTTTTTGGGGACAGATAGAGCTTTCTTTTGGTGGTATTTATTCACCACTGGGGGTTTTATTTTTTTACTATATTAAGGAAAAATTACCGAAATTAAAAAAAA
>NW_017307545.1:357712-360110 GCF_000935625.1 Nanorana parkeri | reverse complement strand
AGCCATAATCATCACAATTATGACAAATCACGGCTTGAATTATCTTGCTTTGCATGTAATGAGTCTATCTCATATATTAGTTTCACCTTTTAAGTTGCATTAGTGAAATAAATGAACTTTGCACAATATTCTAATTATTCGAGTTTCACCTGTAGTTACCTTTCTGGGGGCTTTTTTCTTAACATGCTGCTTTTCGTCAATCGTTGCAAGCATTCCACCACCTGAATGGGTCCATTGCTTCTGCCAGTCACATACTTGCACAGTCTGCTGAAGAAAAGTATGTGACTCTTCTATTATATGTATGTGTTAACATACAAAGTGACCTTTTGCTGACAGGGTCACTTTAAATGGTTGTTGACAACGCCTGTATAAACTAAGTATATCCATAACTTTTTTTAATTTTGAAAAGGGTGGAGAGGAATTAAAACCCTTATCAGGTTTTTTCCCCCCATCTGTTTACCATTGGTGAGTTTTGTAGACAAAACAGGAAGTGAGAGGAAATCTGTCTAATGTAAGGGATTTCCCCTCTTAGACAGTTGTCACTGTAACAAGTGTAAACATTGGCAGATCTCCTGTCCTCTCCTCTCCCAGTGACCACTCCAAATTTCAAATTTCCCTCAATTTTAGTCCTGTTGACAATGATCACCAGGAGAATCAGAGAAGGTAACTCTTCCAAGAGGAGACACAGACAAAAACAAAACCCTGAAAGATAACACTCTATCTAAAACTAGAAAACATTTTGGCTTTGAATACACTTTAAGGGGCTGATGTATAGATCATCAGTCCAGTGGTATAGCTGGTCAAATGCTGTTCTAGTGGCAGCATTACTGCCACTAGATGGAGCTGAGAAGCATAGGAGTTCCTATGCTCCTTAGCACCATCTAGTGGCGATACTGCTCTGCAAACTGCATTTGCCAACCTATGTGCTGTGCGAAAATGTTATAAATCAACCCCTTGATGTCTCAATTGTCTAGGATTCTGTAAAAATTTACAGTAAAATGTTTATATACAAGTAAGCTACCAATTTGTTTTAGATAGAGTGGCCCTAAAGAACATAACGTTTTTTCTTTACAGTTATATGGTAAACTGACAACAACAGACCTGTTAAACTGTGCTAGTAGCAAGAAGAAGTAGTACTAAGTGCAAATGGTTGTAATCCATTACAGCCACTGTATACTTTACTGAACATAGACCTGTACAATATGTTGCTTGGTTTTTGTGAGCCCTGAAGTTGGCACTGTGCTCCTTGAACTTTGTGTATTGAATAATCCCTACACTTTTGTCTTACAGGATATGTCTTTTTGTCTCTCAAGATTGCTTTTCATGCTGAGGAAACAAAATCCATGTAAATACACAATTAATCTTCCCCTTTTTTAAGGTTCAGGTTACTGCAACTTCCTATTAATTCCTTTGGAAGTTCTCTTGTATCTTTTTTGCACCTAGAATGAAGGGACCTGTCATGAAATCACTCTTCTCTGCATGCAAGAATTATGAATCTTTACTGTGAACAATTCATATTTTCATTCAAATGTGTAAAGGCGATTGGTCATTGTTGTTAACATTGATTGACAAGTAGAATCTGGCTTAACCTGTTGCCCTCTGTTTAAAATGACTGTCAGTATTAAGATTTCATCTCATGACCCATGCTGGTCAAGGGTCACTGACTAGGAGAACAGTTTGGGAGGAAAACGTTGGTGTCCATAGAGAACGGTCAGAGTCACTGACCTATTTGTAAAGCTGAAAGTTTGTTTGATAATGCTGCCTTGATGTATCTTACAATCTAATGAAGGCTGTCCTTTTCTAAAACAATTGCTTCTTTTAAATTCAAAGAAGCATTTTTTCCCCTCAACAAACATTTTTCTCATCAACAAAAGCACACACTGACAATGAGATGAGGAAGAAGACAAAAACAGACAATGTGCAGGAGTGGGGCTGATGCATGACAACCAGAAAAAAAGGAAATGAGAATGAAATTGGAGTTGTGACTAATAAAACAGGTTTTATCTTTCATTGTATAGAAACATTGAACAAGAATTCAACATGCAACATGCTCATTTTCTTTTTTCCAATTTAATGTATCAGCAACAATGGCTGTTAAACTTGCAGAATATATAATATAGTTGTGATTTTATGTTATAGTAACTACATACTGTATATATGTACATTATGTTGATTGAAATGGTTTCATATTTATATTAATGTTCTGCATATCTTTGTTCACAACAACAAACACCAACTCAGGTTAAAGGGAAAGTCTAATGTTCTATATATTTTCTAGAGATGCACCGATATCGGTTTTTCAGTATCGAGTACGAGTACCAATATTTTGCCAGTACTTGCCGATACCGGAAGTCCCTTCAAGGAAGCCAGGCGGCGTGTAATGACTCGCCACCTGTCT
>NW_017307545.1:346200-357605 GCF_000935625.1 Nanorana parkeri | reverse complement strand
CACAAGTGATGAGGGAGCATGAAGCCGGCTTCCCAGCCAATCAGGAAGCCGCCAGCATGTAATGACTTGCTGCCCGGCTTCCTGATAGCGGAAGCTCAAGCATCGGGCTAGGCATCGGAGCATTTGGGTGGGTACTAGGCTGGGGACCCACTAGAAAACAAGGAATGGAACATTTTAAAAGAAAAATAACAGAAGATTTATAAAAAGGTTGGCCTCCTAGCTGTAAAAATTATTTTTAAAAATCCTGAAGCTTTAATATCACTTTAATTGTTTTAGTTTCCATACACTTTAACTTCGCTGTTCTTCTCTTCACTCTTTGAACATGATGTACATATACACATGCATGTACTTGGATGGGGAAAGATCTGTAAACGTTTTTCCTTCTAACCAAATAGTGGCATTGATCTATAATCAACATAAGGAAAGATAAAACACATTATAATTTTTGTATTTGTCGTTGTCTTTAATTCATCCTTTGAACATATATTTTTTATTTGTGACATGTTAGTGGAAGATACTGTATGGAGTGATAACTTTCATAAATATTGGGAACATCCATAATAAAGAGAATAAAGAAATATAGAGATTTTTATTTTAGATTAAGATTACATCAACTTTTTTCTTGCTTCTATCTCACGGAAAAAAGAAAATCAATTATTTTACAAGTCATGTTTGATGGATCCAAAGGAGGTTTTTTGTCTCTGCAGGAAAAAAATGATTACTAAAACAAATGCTTCATAAGGCTTTACATCTGTCTCTAATTTTTTAAAATAAAGGCCACTCTTAATAGTTCCATCAGTAGAATAACAATTACAAATACAAAAAAGCAATAATAGACCAACAAAGATGTGGCTGCTATACTAAAAGAATAGCTGTAGCTTTAAAGCTGAAGTCCAGGCAAACAGCTAAATGCACAGGTAAAATACATATATGAAAACTGTTCTCTCAGAGGCACACAGGTCTTCCCTATAGGGCCGCAGTTCAGTAACAGGTCTTCTTCCCACCCCCAGCCTACAATGAAAGAAAAAGCAACAGAACGATGAGCCAATGAGCTAATTTCGCTGTCACTCTGCTCTCTCATCCTATCAACATGTTCCTTGCACTGCAACACAATTGTTTGGCTCCCAGTGAGGCTTCTCCCTGCCTCAGCCTGACCCCTACAGTGGACTGCCAGAGGCTAAAACCAAGCCTAATTGTGGTACTTACACTGTTTGCATTAAAAAAAATACATTTTGGGATGTATTTGAGAATACAGCGGCGCATTCCTCAAATAGAGAAAAATCAAAAAGTAAAGTCAAAATCACGTTAAATGCACGGGACCGCGCACGGAACACAGGTGAGTCTAAACTGCTGTTTGAGCTACTTTTTGTTTTTTTAAAACTTTTTGCATATATCTACTGCTTGCTAGCAGTAGATATATTCAAAAAAAACGGGAGGGTTTAAATATCCTTTAAGAATTTTTTTTTTTTTAAATGGAACGTTTCCATAAAATACAATTTTCTGTACACAGAATATAAACAACAGTCAGGGCTAGGCAACACACAACATAGCATATGGAGTGAAGTGTCAGAAGTATGTGTGGGATATTTACCATGCAGACTGATTATTGTAGTGCACCCTCATGTTGGTGGTCAGCCTGGCGTCCCTAACATTGGTGTCAGTGGTGTAGTGCCCCATTATAGTGATGTCAGTGGTGAATCATCCCATTAGGCCTCATGCACACTATGTACCAAAACGTTGAGTTCAGGTGCGTTTGGAGATAATTTCTAAATGCACCTGGACTCATCTAATGCATTTCTGCACACCTAGGCATGAAGCAGCGTCTAGGTGCTTTCAGGGCCTTCAGTCTAGGTGAGTTTACACAAGATAGAAATGTCTGCGTTCCGGGTCCAATTAGCCCAGTTTTATGTGGCTAAATGCTTGTAAATGCATGAAGGTGGAGAAGGTGGTGAAATGGTGAAGGTGGATTTTTGCATCCCCCCTGGCGCCTTTAGTTGGCTGCCTATACATCCTTACGCTAGCACTAGCCCTGACCACATTGCTAGGGTGTAACATGGTTAAATTGCAACCCCCCCTTATCTGAATTGCAGGGTTCTTCTCCCCACAGGCTGCTGGATTTTTTTAAAGTTGCACGGCTGTGTGTGGCTCCACCAACACAGCCACATCATCCATCCACAGAAAGGAGAAACTACAAATACCGTATGCCATAGTTTTTTGTTGTTTTTTTTAAATGTGTGCATTCATAGGGGCTGGGGACTTAAATTTTGTTTTGTAGTTTTAATTTTAGTTTATTTAACTTTTTATTTTTTTAAACTTTCATAATTTTTTTGTATTTAAAATTTTAGTTTATTTAACTTCATTTTTTAAAAACTTCTTTTTACTTCATTGCTGGGAGCAATAGCCAGCCTGCTATTGGCTATTTCAAATTGCAATAGCCAATAACAGGCTGCCTATTGCACCCGTCCACTGCCTGCTGTCAATCAGCAGAGAAGGGACCTGAAGGAGAAAGTTCTTCTTCATGTCCTCCTCTGCTGACAGACAGCGGGCCGGTGCAATAGCCAGCCTTCTATTGGCTACTGCAATTTTAAAAGAGCCAAAAGCAGGCTGGCTAGCACTGCCAGCTGCTGGATTGGAGACTGATCGCAGCCGACAGCAGGAGCGCAGTGCGGCAGGGGGGTTGGAGGGGGAGTAGGTGGCATGGGGGAAGGAAACTCACAGACTCCCCTCTGACACAGACCTTAGACGGCCGCTTGTGCTGCCTTGCACTAGCGCCGGCATTGCCGGCACATCCCACATTGTGTTGGTGCTCAGTGGGGGCTAAATAAGTCACTGGTATTTTGTGGTTACTTATGTGGAGAGCAATTGATGTTGCTGGCCCTACTGTTGCCAAGTGATTGCAATGCTGGAATTTTTCAGCTACTTTTGTGTAGAAGATCAGTATGCCAATCCTAGGGTTGCTGAATAAAGTTTTCCTGGCTTTCAAACACCAGCAAGCACCCTGGCAGAGCATTCCCTGATATGCATCGTTGTTGGGTTAGGAAATCAGAAGGCAAGGAAGCCAAATGATCAGCATAAAAGCCAAGAAAATAGCAATTTGAAAAGGAAATAAGCAATGTCGGCATGTGTATTTCTGTAATTACAGTTTTCTTTAAAAAACCTATAATGTGCCAAGGAAGTACAATATAGCTGTCAGTATAAAAGTCAACTGTAGGTCAATATAAGCTATAACTAAGAAACCATTCATTAATCCATGAACATCTAAAAATCTTAACAAGAAATATCAATTCATTCATTGCACACTGCTAAAGTGCTTATGTCACCAAATAAAGCCACAGGAGACAAGAAGAAAAAGCTGTCATAGAGGAATGTTCAGTCACTTAGTATTAATAGTAAATGGACATTGCAAAATGACCAGGTACAGACATTATTCATCCATTAATTATTTTGAAAGCTTAATGGCCAACATTTATAATGAAATGTAAGATCTAATATTGTGTTGCAGCTCAAAACTCTGTAGTTGCACTCTTGGCTTACTAATGTATAATATAGAAGGGGGATAAAAAAAAGATATGTTGCAGCTCCTTGAGATTTTGTGGAAGCCCACTGCAGCCCTGCCCTTCTTCCACTGTTCTTGCAATGTCAAGTCTCTCGCCCCTCTTCTCTGGCTACGAATGGCTTGTTCCTTGACTTTCTCTGATTATACAGCATTTATAATGCTATGTGAGGGCTCCTTACTACAGAAGCTTTCATAGAACTTCTATGGCATGTTGTAATGCCTCTGATAATTGCAAGACAATTAAATAATTAATATTAGCTGTGAGCAGCCTAGTGGCTACCACTTCTGACCTGCAGCACTGGGATCCATGGTATGAATCTGGGTTAGGCCAAGACCTTTTCTGCATTGGTTCTCTCCAGGAATTCCTTTTCCTCCCACACTCCGGAGACAGGCTGATAGGTTAATTAGCTCCTGTCTAAATTGGCCCTAGTATATGTATGCATATGAGATAACGACCTTAGATTGTAAGCTCCTGGAGGGCAGGGACATATATGATGCAGTCTCTCACTAGCATAAATACAGATGTCTTTGTTTTTCTGAGTCCCCCTCCTCTGAACTTCCTTTAACAGACCAAGCTATCCAACAAAAGTGGCAGATAGAGGGTTGAGACAAGCCATTAAACACTGACAGGGGTACTTACAATGGTCAGCTCATTTTATATAGTTAATACTTTTTTCTAAAAAGAATATAGCAAAATGTTGCTGTTACAGCTTAAAAAGTGATAGTTGGGAGTAGGGTTGCACAGATACCAAGTACAGTACTCGTTACAAGTACGAGTACATGTACCGATACCTTTGAGCTCCAAGACTAGACTAGAGAAAAATTCAAAAATTAGGAGGCAGCTGTCTTTGTAAGGAGCACACGGAGCTCCTGGTGTTTGTACATCTCTGTTTTAATGTATGATTTTGTTTTTATAAATATAAATAAAGGGATGCACAGATACCAGTTTTGCGAGTACGAGTACTGGTACTTGCCGAGTACTTACAAGTACGAGTACTGATACATTTTTGTTTATTGTCATGTTACAGTTTTTCTAAAACAATACAGACTAATGATTTCAGGACAGTGGTGGAGTGCCAGAGCCAGGTCCCAGCTGCAACCGCTGCAACCCTAGTAGTTCTTATGAAAATGCCAAGTATCTGCACTGGTACTCGAAAAGTATCTGTGCATCCCTAGTTGGGAGTTCGGTTTTAATTGGTTAGTCACTTGTGTAAAGTCCATCTAAATCTATTTGTCTAAAAAAATGTAATAGTCCATCTAACACTATCCTCAAGTGTCGTCCAAGGGTGGCAAAGCTGCTCCTTCATAGATAGAGGAGTGAGCGTCACCACCCTAAAGGTGCCCATACACTTACAATTATCTGCAGATTTTCTGTGGTCAGATGGAAAAGGTGCAACAGATTCCTCCATCTACACTTAACTGTGTGGATGGAGTAATCTCCACCTGGGCCAATCTGTTGCACTTTTTCCATCTGACCTCAGAAAATCTGCAGATAATTGTAAGGTGTATGGCCAGCTTTAGACAGGAGATGTGTTACTAGCCAGGTAAAAATAAAGGGAAAAAAGCAGAAAATAATATGCCACCTTATCTAAGGACTGGTAACCTGCAATATATTACATATTTGTTCTTGGGATTAGATACACTTTAAGACTAGCTTCACAAATATACACATATACAGCATCCATTGCAGTGACATGCTCATTTTAACTACAACACAACTCCAAGCAACCTCTTTTGCCATATACCACATTGCACTGTAACACACTCCTTTACAGTGAGGTGCTGCATTAGCAAAAATGATGCAGGTGCATTATTGGGGCATATTGTGGTATTTTGGTGTGTGAAAGGGAACCCAGAGTCAGACTGGCCCACCAGAGGACCAGAGAAATATGTGAATATGTGAATTTTATGTCAATGTACCTGTCTAAATCATGCCTGCCCCTCTGTGCCGATTGTTTCACCCAAGAGCACCCAGCCTAGTCAATGTGACTTTAGCTAGTCACAAAAAAAAGCAACCGTCTGGCTACAACCCACCCTCAATCTTCCGCTGCGCATGTGCCTTCATCTTACATTGTTAGGCAGTGATGTACATGATGAAAAAAATGGCTGACATTGGACAACCAGACATCCTCTCTCATCCACAGCCCAAATAAAAAGTAGCCCATGCAGGGGCACCTTGCAGCTGTTTGAAATTGCGATGCTGGGCTGGATAGCTGTGTGGGCTGGGTGTTCAGGAAGGAAGAGGCATGTAGTGTGGCAGCCGGCAACCATCTTTTCCTTGTAGGTAAAACAGAAGAGCCTAAAGTAACCTCATTATTGCACTAACAAAACCTTGAACTGTATTCTGAGGCACTGTAAGAAATGGTATCATTTATTTGGTGGTCAGTCACTCACTTCTGTATTGGTAATTCTGAGGTTTGTGGAATTTTTGCAAATATCTTCTTTATTATTATACATTATTTATACAGCACCAACAGTTTGCACAGCGCTTTACAATATAGGGAAGACATTACAATCACAATACAAATCAAGACAAGATGGTAAGGAGGGCCCTGCCCCTGAGGGCTTACAATCTAAGAGGGAGGGGCAAGTGATCTTTAGTAAGTAAACCTGAAAAGCCTAACATTATCTCATAAATTGACTGATAAAACGATATCAGTCAATCTATTTGGGGGATCAGTCACTCACTTCTGGATTGGTAATGCTGGGATTTTGTATTTGGGTGACCATCTTCTCCAGGAAGTGAACTAGAAAAAGTCTAAAGCAATCTCAGTAACTGACTGACTAGAAATTGAAAAATGTAAAAACTATATTGGGTGAGAATGATAAAATCTACTTGGGGGTCATTCTTTTGCACTATATAGAGCTTTTTAGAAAGGTATTTTTCACCCCCACAACCAAGCCCTACACTTCCTTAATGCATGTGAAAATAAGCTGAGAGCTTCACCTGGTGGCTAAACATGTTATTTACAAGCACAAGCAAACACGAGCCTGTGTACATCATGTGAAAGGTAGCATAGACAATGCTGTATGTTAGTGTGTTTAGCTGCATTTTAACTGATTTTATAACATTAACAATGTGACCGAATACACAAAAAGGTAGCATAATGTGGGCAGTGTTTTATAATGTTGGGGTGTACATTCAGCGTTGGGTCAAATTGGCTGCATAAAACATATGCATGCATAGCCAAAACATTTTAAAAATTTGAAAAAGTAGGCAAGGCTTAAAACCCCTGTCAGTTTATTTTTTGCTGTCTCTACCTCGTTGGGTAGATTTCCATTTACTTCCTTTCCCAGAGATGCAAACAGGAAGTGGGAGGAAAGCTCTACAAAGTGAGACAATTTTTATTTAATCCTGTTGTCACTGAAACTGGTGCTCCATTAAAAAAAAATTATCCTCACTAGTCACTACTTGTTCTAGAAAGTTTGGACTTCCCATCACTTTTCTGTCACAGTGGCAGTGGTCAACAAGACAAATAGATATACTTACCTTACACAGCAGAAATACAGACAGCTATAAAAACTTCACAGGGATTTAGATCTTTCCCGACTCCATCCAAAACTAAAAGAAAATTTTAGTTGTGGCTATAAATATACCTTAAATCCTTTCACAGACACAAATCTTTACAGTACAATATTTTTGTTTCTCAACAGTGCATGCCAAAGCAGAGACAAGTAAAGCATTTTCACTTTACATGTTTATTACTGAATTTTATGGGTTTTTCTGGAGTTCTCCTATAACCTCTGTACTTCAAAAAAAGTGATTTCATAGCAGATGCCTTTAGTTCCTACTATGATAGTCTTTATAACCTTAAAGATGATCCCACAGTCCCCCAGCCCACCGACACTAATATATATTTAATTTTTTGAGCAAGGTCCAATTACCCAATCTATGCAGTTCTCAGCTTCAACAACTTAATGCATCTATTTCATCACAGGAAATGATGCATGCTATTAAGTCTTTACCCTCTAACAAGGCACCTGGCCCAGATGGATTTTCTGGCGAATACTATAAATGTTTTGCCCCTATTTTGCTTCCACACTTGACGCAAGTATTCGCAAGGCTTCCACCTCTGCTTCCCTGAAGCCAGGGAAGAATCCTACTTGTCCTCAAACTTTTGCCCTATCTCACTTCTTAATTCTGATTTGAAACTCTATGGAAAAACTCTAGCATAAAGAATAACAGAGGTTCTTCCCTCATTGATACATCCAAAGCAATCTGGGTTTGTTAGGGGTAGGGGGGCACCTGATGCTATGTGGCTTTGCTTCTTTGAAACCCTTTGCTTCTTCAACTTGTGAAATCCCTCAACCTGTTTGGAATTTCTATTTTTTGCAGAAGCCACAAAATAAAGGCATAACACTGTTCTATAATATACTGCAAAATAAACTTGAGTTTACTAAATCCAGGTCTCTCCAACTGTGGAGAGATAAACTACATATGACCTTCTTTCCACACCAATGGACCAGGGCTTTTAGCTCTACTCATAAAGCTGTTAAATGTATTGACTTGTGGGCACTAGCTCACAACATAACGCTCCACTGGTATTTCACCCCTTTAAGGTTGAGCAAGATGTACCCATCTTTCCTCGGCCTGCTGAAGTAAGTGCGGCCAGGTTGGAAGTTTATATCATACTCTCTGGTGTTGTAGATGTCTCACGAGTTCCTGGAAACAAATTTTCCAAAAGATATCACAGACAACGGGCTTGTTGACGCCTCCCGATCCTGCTCTGCCATGTTGTCAATAGGAATAGAAGAGTTTCCCCCTGAATTTGCCATTATAATCGCCCACATTTTATTGACAGCTAGAATTACCATTGTATGACACTGAAAAAAGTCTGGAATCTCCGAACCTTTCTGAGACATTAACTATAATTAACCCACATTATACCTACGAAAAATTTATGTAATTTAAAGATGGCTCTAACAGTAGATCTTATACTGCATGGAAATACTGCTGTACTTGATTTGGAATATTATGCTTATTTAATGTTGACTAACTATATGAAAGTGAGTTTCCGCTAGACAAGATATTGCTCCACTTGTTTACTTTCTTCTTCCATTTCTGTAAATCTCTTTTTTTATTTTTTTTATGGTTATTCACCATGTTATTTGCATTATGTTATTTGCAACCTGTTATTTGCATTATGCGTTTGTGTATCTGTATTTTTTTGAATGTCTACTTGCAATTGTACCATTCTGAATTGTTCTAAAAATGTTCTTAATAAACACTATTGAAACAAAAAAGAAGTGATATTATCTGTTTAGGACACAGCATTATTATCATAAACCCCATACAGCTCACTTAATTTACATAAATATAATATAGACTTGGTTTGAGAAAATAATGATATATTGTATTACAATACATATGATTTATTGCAATAGAATCTAATCATTTTGTATTTATGCCTGCTGAAGGTAGTTATTTACTATTGTGAAATTCCTTGATAATGAGACCAACTGGTGTACCAGCTGTACTTACAGACATGCAAATGTTGTTTAGAGATGATTTCCACTGTGTAATGCCAGGCATACTTGAGCAGGTCTTTTGTACAGTACAATAAAGGGTGCCCAATTTGGCTGTTCACCAAATGACAGCAGAGCTCTAGATATGCTTGCATGCAAATTCTGCAAACCATTGTTAGAAACCGCGCTGATATACAATATACTGTATGGAAAACACTAACAACCCCTTAGGTTTTAATTTATTGTTCCCAGATCCATGGGAGAAGAGTTATTAATTATTTATATATACTACTTATTTCATTATATATAAACACATATATATATATATACCGTATTTTTCACTCCATAAGACGCACTTTTTTTCCCCCTATATATATATATATATATATCTACATACACACACACACTGTATATACACACACAGTGTGCAAGAGTTTTAGGCCGGTGTGAAAAGCTCTGTAATGTAAGAATGCTTTCAGAAATAAAAGTGTTTAGTTTATTAATCTCAATTAAGAAAATGGAAAGTAAATGAACAGAAGAGAAATCCAAATCAAATCAATACTTGCTTTGCCTTGAAAACAGCATCAATTCTTCTGGGTACACTTACACACAGTTTTTTATGTAACTTGACAGGTAGGTTGTTCCAAACATCTTGGAGAATTAACCACAGATCGTCTGTGGGTGTAGGCTGCCTCAAATCCTTCTGTCTCTTGATGTAATCCCAGACAAACTCGATGATGGTGAGGCCAAACCATCACTTCCAGGGCTCCTTGTTCTTCTTTACACTGAAGATAATTCTTATTGACACTGGCTGTATGTATGAGGTCGTTGTTCTGCTGAAGAATACATTACACGCCTCCCTGATGGTATGGCATAATGAATAAGTATTAGACATGTGCACTGCCAAAAAATTTGTTTAGTTTCGTTTTAAATTCGGATTTGTGTTATTTCGTTTTTCAGGATTCGGGTGTGAAAGTCAATTCGGATTCGGAAGAAATTCGGTAGCGTTAGTACGAACGTTCGTTTCGTTTTCTGTTCTTATTCGTTTCGTTCGTTCGTTTGCAGCAAAAGTGACATTTGAGGGGGAAAAAATATTTTTCTCCTTCTCTAATGTCACTTTGCTCCAACGAACGAAACGAATAAGAAACGAATAAGAAACGAATAAGAACAGAAAACGAAACGAACGTTCGTACTAACGCTACCGAATTTCGGAAATGGAAATTCGGATTCGTTTGCATTCATTATGTCTGTAATTCGGATACATCCGAATTTCCGAAAATTCGTCCGAATTTCGATTCGGAACGAAACGAATCGCACATGTCTAATAAATATCTGCTTGTATTTCTCAGCATTGAGGACACCCTTGATCCTGACCAAATCTATTTGCAGAAATGCAGCCCCAGACTTGCAAGGAAGCTCCACCATGCTTCAAAGTTGTCTGCAGACACTCATTTATGTACCGCTCTCCAGCTATTCGGCGAACAAACAGCGTCCTGCTACAGCCAAATATTTCAACTTTTGACTCATCAGTACAGAGCACCTGCTGCCATCTTTCTGCACCCTATCTTTTCATGCATAGTTAAGTCCACTTTGGAGGTATGGCTTTTTGGCTGCAATTCATCCATGAAGACCACTTCTGGCCGGGCTTCATCTAACAGTAGATGGGTGTATCTGGGTCCCACTAGTTTCTGCCAGTTCGGTGCTGATAGCACTGCTGGACATTTTCCGATGTCGAAGGGAAGTAAGCATAATGTGTCTTTCATCTGCTGCATTGTTTCCTTGGCCGACCACTGCTTCTATGGTCTTCAACGTTGCCCGTTTCTTTTGCTACTTCAAAAGAGCTTGAACAGCTCATCTTGAAAGTCTGCTTTGAAATCTTTGCCTGGAACAGACCTTGCAGATGAAGTAAAACTACCTTGTGTGTTGTTGCTGTGCTCAGTCTTGCCATGGTGTATGACCTGTGACATGAAACTGTCTTCCACAACCTCACCTTAGTAGCAGAGTTTGGCTGTTCCTCACCCAGTTTTTAGCCTCCTACACAGCTGTTTCTGTTTCAGTTAATGACTGTGTTTCAGCCTACATATGAAATTGATGATCATTAGCACCTGCTTGGTATAATTGGTTAATTATACACCTGACTCTAATCTTACAAAATCCCTGACTTTGTGAAAGTGTAAGAATTGATGCTGGCTTGAAGCCAAAGGGTAGTCACACCAAATATTGATTTCATTTAGATTTTTCTTCTGTTCACTCTCTGCATTTTTTGAATTGATAAAATTAAACAATAAAATCTATATATTTTTGAACGCATTCTTTATAGCATTTTTTCACACCTGCCTAAAACGTTTGCACGGTACTGTTTGTATGTGTATGTGTGTGTGTG